>NC_064820.1:52297803-52600833 GCF_024166365.1 Elephas maximus indicus
CTTCTTTGTTAAAAATAATTATGTGACTATCTAGACCAGCAATTGTGAATATTGATGGGGAAATCACTGAAATGCCACAATCAACAGTGGCCGCTCCCAGGAAACATCCTTCAATTACTACTGACTGCTCATCACGTGCCAGCCAGTCTAGGCAATGAGAATCCACTGCTAATGGAGAAAGTAAAATGTTTTTTACTACCAATCAGCTAACATCCTAAGGGAGACATGATAGTAAACCACTAAGCAGAGAAACAAACACAGTCTAAGTGTCAAGAAGCAAAGATTCATGATGAAGTGAAGTGAATGTAGAGGAACAGTAACTTTCGCTAAGGGCGTTCAGGAAATCTCTCTCTGAGAAGGTAATGTGTGAGCTGAAATTGGGAGGCAAAGAGAATAACAAATGCAAAATCCCTAAAGAAGGACCATACTTCAAGGGGCAGAAAAAGTTCTATCAGAGCTAAGATTGGTCTGCAAAAGGGGAGAGAGCGATACAAGGTGTTTGGAGAGTAAAGCAGTGGCTAGATCATGCAGGATCTTGGTGGTCACGTTAAGGAGTTTAGACTTCATTCTAAGTCATTAGAAGGTTTTAAATGGAGGAATTATAAAATCCAGTTTTGGGGGAGAGAGGAAACAAAGAAATAAAATAGCTCACACAAGGAAGGCATAGCTGATCTATCTTCCTTCTGTCTATCTATTAAATAGGGTTCATTCATTTGCCTATCCTACTCCAAATATATTTCTCAATGTCAAGCACTAAAGGACTGACGCTGAATAAGATGACGATGCCTCTGTGCCTTCAGGCAGGCAGGAATACAATTCTATAATTCTGGTCATTCTGATTTCATCTTGCTCTTCGTTTCCAGATGACAGGTTTCTTTTTGGTAACTGACATTGAAATGTAGAACCGGCAACATCAGCCATGTATCATTCCAAGTCACAAGAAGGTTTCATTATAAATAGCATGAATGTTGCCCCACACTAAGTCATACATGTCTCATTTTTCCACAGAATAATCTGGATATAATTGTATATGATCAGTTTGTGTCACGTGACAAGGATAACTAGTGCTCTTTTTTGTCCTCTTAATTAATGATTTGCTTTAGACTGAGCCATCACCCCAAAGCTTGTCTGTGGATCAGGCCTAGCCAGAGTGAGTTTTTTTCACTGATCTGAGGAGCAGAGAGTTTTTCATTGACTGTTGATTATAACCACCTATATTTCTAGTATAATGTAAAATTCTAGTTATAGTAGATGGTAGAGGTTTTGTTTTTAATTCCCTTAATGGCAAAAATAAAAAGCTAACATATCTATTTTGCATCACAGAAATGCTTTGAGAAGAAGACAATTTCTTAGTCCATGAAATAAAATCTAAGAACCACTAATTTTGAGTACAGAGTCAAAGCAAATACAGGCTATCATATGTACTTTTTTCTATGAATATAATGGTTCAGTTTAGCTGGACGTGAACCAAAAAAAAAAAAAACCAAATCCACTGCCATCCAGTAGATTTTGGTTCATAGTGACCCCACAGGGTTTCTAAGGCTATAAATCTCTACAAAAGCAGGCTGCCACATCTTTCTGCCGCATAGCTACTGCTGGTTTCAAACCACCGACCTTCCAGTTAACAGTCAATTGCTTTAACCACCGTGCCACCAGGGCTCCTTAAAAAATGGATATGAAGGAAAATAAATGTAAATTAATTGAGTGGCAGGGAGTGTGTTATAGTTTACTGATTAACTGTATTCATGTGTTTGTGTACAAGAGTAATGTTGTAACATAATCCCAAATATGGTATCTCTTTAGAGAATAATCAACTCATGGTTTCATAAACTATTTACAACCAAAGAATCTGTAATATTTTGTCTTAGTTGTGAAATTTTAGATACCTTTATTTAAATATACCAAACCTTGTTTATGTAAACTATCAAACTATAGAAACAAAACGAATAATATATGAATTGCCACCCCAGGGTAAAGAACCGGCAAACCAGGTGCTTCTTGAACATTTCTGACTGCAACCGGTTACCATCGAGTCAATTACAACTTGTGGCAACCCCACGTATGTCAGAGTAGAAGTGTGTTCCTTAGGATTTTCAATAGAAACTTTTTCAGAAGTAGAGCACCAGGGCTTTTTTCTGAGGTGCCTCTGGATTGGATCAAACCACCAACCTTTCAGTTAACAGCCAAGTGCTTCACATTTTGTACCATCCAAGGAACTTCCTTCCCTCAGTAGAAAAGAGAAAAAAGAAGTTTATTGTGACATGTTAATGTTAGATTATTTTTGCATAGTCCAATAAACTCAAGGATCCCCTTCTGAAATATCTGATGCTTTTATTAAACGTTAACTCTAAAGAAACCAAGCAGAATGCATTCTCTCACACCTCACTAAAAATATAAGCACTATATTTTACTTTACTCTTTCTATACGGAACAGCTAATTACTCACTAATTAGGTAGATAATGAATAATGAGAGCAAATCAGAGTCTAGATAAAGCCCAATTCCCATGACTTCATTAAACAATTGTCAGGTGGAGGCAGGAATACAGGTCCTATGGAGGTTTTCTCTGATAGTAAAACTGCTGAATATATTTACTTAAGAAGTAGTCTCCTGTTCACCTAAAAAATTGCTGGGATAAATGTAAAATAACATGTGAGATGACTTCTGTTTTCAAGCATGGTTCTTTACTTCTCTTGGTAAAATAAAAATTGACCCTGCTATGTCAACATAAAGAGTACCTGAAACAAAACCTAAAAAAACTAAACAAGTGTCCCTCCCTAACTTAAAAATACTAGTTGTCATCAAATCCATTCCAACTCATTGGCACCCCACGTGTTTCAGAGTAGAACTGTGCCTCATAGGGTTTTCAATGGCTGTGACTGAAATCACCAAACTTTCAGTTAGCAGCCAAGTGCTTAACTGTCTGCGCCACCCAGGGACTCCTCTAGCTTCGCCGCAGTTACTTTGCACAGCACACCTGTGTTCACAGATAACCAAAAGCCTACACGTATATCAGCAAGTCATGGTGCCGCTTATACAGAAAACAAGTTATTTTTTTATCATCTAAATTGTAAACCCTTTTATGCAATGAAGAAATCACCTTCTTTGAAAAAAAAAATTACAGAAGAAAAAGAACAGAAGCTACAGAAAAATGAAGAAAGCTTTTTTGAATTTTTGTAGATAATGTCTGATTAACAGAAGTGAATTAATAAGTAATTCTGCATAAAATGTTTATTAATAGAAAGTCAATACCCACTGTCTTCAATGAATGCATTTTGAATACATATGTAAAGAAGCGTAGTTTGAAAGAGTTCCAAATTAGTTACAAGGCAGGGCATGTGCATGATGAGTCGGGAAGAGAAGAATGAGAATCAGGGAATACCAAACCTGGAAATGCTACTAGACGTCATTCAACATTCTCTTCAGAGTGAAGGAACTAACGCCAGAAGAATTAACTTATAAAATTAGTTTAATATTTTTAATGCAAGTATGTTGTTGTTGTTAGGTGCTGTCGAGTTGGTTCCGACTCATAGTGACCCTATGCACAACAGAATGAAACACTGCCCGGTCCTGCACCATCCTTACAATCATTGTTCTGCTTGAGCTCATTGTTGCAGCCACTGTGTCAATCCACCTCGTTGAGGGTCTTCCTCTTTCCCGTTGACCCTGTACTCTGCCAAGCATGATGTCCTTCTCCAGGGACCGATCCTTCCTGACAACATGTCCAAAGTATGTAAAACGCAGTCTCGCCATCCTTGCTTCTAAGGAGCATTCTGGTTGTACTTCTTCCAAGACAGATTTGTTCATTCTTTTGCCAATCCATGGTATATTCAATATTCTTCACCAACACCACAGTTCGAAGGCATCAATTCTTCTTCAGTCTTCCTTATTCAGTGTCCAGCTTTTACATGCATATGATGCGATTGAAAATACCATGGCTTGGGTCAGGCACACTTTAGCCTTCAAGGTGACATCTTTACTTTTCAACACTTTAAAGACGTCCTTTGCAGCAGATTTGCCCAATGCAATGCGTCGTTTGATTTCTTGACTGCTGCTTCCATGGGTGTTGATCGTGGATCCAAGTAAAATGAAATCCTTGACAACTTCAATCTTTTCTCCATTTATCATGATGTTGCTCATTGGTCTAGTGAGGATTTTCGAAAGCAGAAATCCTCAATGCAAATATTGTTTCATCAATTTGATCATAAAAATGACCAAAGAATAAAGAAGAGCAAGGGAGGAAAGGAAAATATAATGGTATAAATAAACATAATTATGATAGAAACCATTGCTATTTGCATATGCTTTCTAAGTTTACAAGACCACTTAATACGTACAATATTATTCCTATTTCCTGATAGTTTTTATTCTCATTATACTATGAAACTATTGTTGTTAAGTGCCGTCAAGTTGGTTCTGACTCATAGTAACCCTATAGGACAGAGCAGAACTGTCCCACAGAGTTTCCAAGGAGCTGCTAGGGGATTTGAACTGCTGATCTTTTGATTATCAGCTGAGCTCTTAACCACTACACCACCAGCGCTCCATGAAACTATAGTATTTCAAAGAAAGTGCTTTATACCTTATAGGAGACACACAATATTAAGAACTTAAAAATTAAGCAT
Source organism: Elephas maximus indicus (assembly GCF_024166365.1). Lineage (NCBI taxonomy): Eukaryota > Metazoa > Chordata > Mammalia > Proboscidea > Elephantidae > Elephas > Elephas maximus. The sequence goes on from NC_064820.1 coordinate 52,302,428, forward strand.
CTGATGCGTGCTGAAGCAATTGGAGGGAAGAGGACTGAGGTCTGCAACTTCCCTTAAAATGCATCAAAGAAAAAATCTGATAGATGAATAGAGAGGTAAATGTGTGATGGAGAAAATTCAATAAAATGTTAATTATAGACTCTAGATACTAAAAATATGAGTGCTCATGACAAAATTATTTCAACTTTTATTAATGTTTGAAGATTTTTTTTAATACTTTACTGGAAAAAACTCAATATTTTTAAAAATCTGCTATTTTAGAAGGAGGTAAATAAGCCACTTGTTAATAGATAAGTCAATTGAGATTGCAGAAATGAAAGCTAGTATTTTTTAAACCTTTAGACAGTCATCATTTATTTTTCTACAAAGGGCCAAAAATTGGATGTATATTTCAACCTAGAACCAAAAAAAAAAAACCTAAACCCACTGCTGTCAAGTCGATTCTAACTCATAGCGACCCCACAGGACAGAGTAGAACTGCCCCATAGGGTTTCCAAGGCTGTAATCTTTACAGAAGCAGACTGCCACATCTTTCTCAGCCGAGCAGCTGGTGAGTTTGAACCGCCAACCTTTCGGTTAGCAGCGGAGCTCTTAACCACTTAACCACCAGGGCTCCTTTATCTGAACCTAGACCCATAAATAGATTTTCTTGATTGTAATTTATTTTGTTCATAATATGACTTTAAAATACACATTCAATCATAAAATATTCCTCTACTGGCAGATCTTTTGGACTGGGAAGAGAACCACTTCCCCTGCATATCAGGGGAATGGGTTTTAAGAATTAGCTTAGAGCCATACTTATTTAGAAAAGTGACTTTGGTAAAAAAAAAAAAAAAAAAAAAAGTGATTTTGATAGTAGATCTAAAAACATAGTAAAAAAAAATATTTGCTTTAAAAAAATCAGTTAAAAAATGGAATGGTTTTTTAGCCAATGAGTCTATCTGACTACCTTATATTGCTTCCCCCTCAGTAAAAGTGCTGTCTAGGTGAGAAGTAACTAAGATGCACACTGTTATTCTATTTTATATATATATATACACACACACACACACATATATCTGAATTATTAAAAGAGGCCTTAAGTTACTTGAAGATATGGTTTGTATTCTGGGGAGAAATAGTTTTGTCTTCTCATATGCCTCATTCCAGGGTATCCAAGATGACATACTGAACCTAGGGATTGCTTTGTATTGTGGCCAAGAATTATTTGGGGAATTCTTTATCCACAAAAAGGATATGACCTTATATTTGGGATAAGACTTGCCCATATTGAATAAGCTGACTAAATGAACCTAACCTAAAGCACTGGAAATCCCAGGAGAAGCTAGAATGTGACAAACTACAGTTGTTTAATTTTTAATGGCTATAATTTAAGCCTTAATCATGGCTAGTTAAGCATGATATTAAGCATGTAAGGTCACATTAATGATCTTTGTTTTTTCACTTGCAAAGCTTTCTATGATACACACATTTATTTTGTGTGCTTGATGCTCCTATACAGGCATGAGTGCATAACACAAATTATGCAGTGTATCACAACTGTGCTGTACTCATAACTTATTATAAGCTATCTTACACCATATTATTACAAAAATTATGATGACCTTAGTATGTTTCAAATTAGGTCATAACCATCTATGCAATGGAATATTTCTATCAACTATGATCTTTTATTTTGAAACAAGGCACACCATTCTACCTCCAGCTATAATGGAATAACAAGGGCCAGGCTTACCTTCCTGCCTTAAACAACTAGAAAGCCTGAGAAAATATATGAAACAATGGTTTTCAGATATTGTATTAACAGGCAGCACCAAAGAATGATTCCTGGAGAAGGGTAGCAAACAAACAGAACTCACCATTTCCGCCTACTTACTGTCTAGAGAGACTTTCCAGGACACTGTGCAATGAAGGAGAACTAAAACTGATCTTAGCACTCTCGTTGAGATTGAGTTTAGAGATATAAAGCCAAAAAAACCAAACCTGTTACTGTCAAGTGTATTCCAACTCATAGTGACCCTATAGGACAAACTGGAACTGTCCCCATAGAATTTTCAAACCCTGGTGGCATAGTGGCTAAGAGTTCAGCTGCTAACCAAAAGGCTGGCAGTTCAACTCCACCAGGTGCTCCCTAGAAATCCTATGGGGCAGTTCTACTCTATCCTCTAGAGTCACTGTGAGTTGAAATCAACTCAATGGTAATGTTTTTTTGTTTTGTTTTGTTTTTAATATTTACAGAAGCAGACTGTCTCCTCTTTCTCCTGTGGAGTGACTAGTGGGTCTGAAGCACAGACCTTTCAGTTAGCAGCCCAGTGCCTAACTACTGTACCATCAGGGCTCCTAGAAGTGGTCAAGGTGACTGGAATTTGTAAGACAAAACATCAGAGCTGAGAGAGCTGAACAAAGAGGGAGCTCACAGATCTGCAGAGGGGTTTCCTCAAGGCAATAGACTTAGCCTAATTAAACCAATAAAAACATTGACTGTAATGGTTTAAGTACTCAAAAGGCAGGGATTTTAAAATTGATACAAAAATAAAGCAAGGCCAACTATATACCATATTACAAAAAACTCACTTTAAAATAAAATCACAGGTTAAAAGCAAAAGATGGGGAAAAGATATACCATTCAAACACTAATTAAAATAAAGATGTAGTTGTTGTTATGTGCCATCAAGTTGGTTCCAACCTATAGGGACACTATGTACAAAAGAACAAAACATTGCCCACCCCTGCGCCATCCTCACATTTGTTGCTATGTTTGAGCCTACTGTTGCAGCCACTGTGTCAATCCATCTCGTTGAGAGTCTTCCTCTTTTTCACTGACCCTCTGCTTTACCAAGCATGATGTCCTTCTCCAGGGACTGGTCCCTCCTAATAACATGTCCAAAGTACATGAGACAAAGTCTCACCATCCTCCTTTCTAAGAAGCATTCTGGCTGTACTTCTTTCAAGACATATTTGTTCATTCTTCTAGCAGTCCGTGGTATATTCAATATTCTTTGCCAACATCATAATTCAAAGGCATCAATTTTTCTTTGGTCTTCCTTATTGTCTAGTTTTCGAATGCATATGAGGCAATTGAAAATACCACAGCTTGGGTCAGGTGCACCTTAGTCCTCAAAGTGACATCTTTGCCTTATAATACTTAAAAGAGGTCTTTCACAGCAGATTTGCCCTATGCAATATTTCATTTTATTTCCTGACTGCTCTTTTGACATTGGTTGATTGTGGATCTAAGTAAAATGAAATCCTTGACAACTTCAATCTTTTCTCCATTTATCACGATGCTGCTTATTGGTCCAGTTGTGAGGATTTCTGTTCCCTTAACGTTGAGGTATAATCCATACTGAAAGCTGAAGACTTTGATCTTCATCAGTAAGTGCTTCAAGTCCTGTTTCACCAAGCAAGGGGTAGTGGTTATATTAATATTAAAGTAGACTTCAGAGTAAGAAATACTATCAGGGATTAATATAAAAAAGCCTGTTGCCATCCAGTACATTCCAGCGCAAGGCAATCCCATGTGTTACAAAGTAGAACTGCTCCATAAAGTTTTCTTGGCTGTAATCTTCACGGAAGCAGATTGTTAAACCTTTCTTCCCCAGTACGGCTAGGTGGGTTGGAACAGCCAGCCTTTAGGTTAGCCGTTGAGTACAAACCATTAAAGCGGATCATTGTTAATGACAAAGGGAGAAAGAAGATATAAGGATCCTAACTATGTATGAAACTAATAATAGAGTTTTAAAGTAAATGTAGTAAAAACTAACAAAACTGAAAGGAAGGATGGATAAATCCAAAATTATAGTTGCATATTTTAATATCCTTCTCTCAAGAACTGACAGAATAAGTGGTCAGAAAATCCATAGGGATAAAGTAGATCCAAACGACACTATCAATTGACCTAATGTGACCTAACTGACAATCACAGAATACAACAACAGAAACCACATTCTTTTTGAGCATATACTTTCACCAACATAGACTATACCCTGGGTCATAAAACTAGTCTCAAAAAATTGAAGGCATGGAGTTTAGAGGTTATTAAAGATATGATAGTGAGAGTAATATTTATTAATAGTCTAAGAATTGAAAACATTTGATTTTTAAGTACTCTTCAAGTCAGAATTTTTTGAAAAATGAAGCCCAAACAAAAATAATATGTTCTAAGGAAACCATGGTGGCATAGTAGTTAACTACTACTGGTACTAACCAAGAGGTCCGCAGTTCAAATCCACCAGGTGCTCCTTGGAAACCCTATGGGGCAGTTCTACTCTGTCCTATAGGGTTGCTGAGTCGGAATTGACTTGATGGCAGTGGGTTTGGTTTTTTTTTTTTTTAAGGAATGTATATATTGTTAGCTACACTTAAAATCTGGTTGTTTAATGCTTACGTTTCAAATGTTCTCAGTATTTCGAGTACGATGAATTTTTTCCTGTAAAACAGTTGCTCTGATTATATCACACATTCCTAACACTTATTTTTCTCTATTTGAGTGGTCAAAGATCTCAAAACTAAGCATTGTAATTCTTTTTAGTGCAGAGGTTAGGAAATTAAATTATGGAAATATTCATCCACATTTAATAAATTATTAAACTCACACTAAATCTGATGTTTTTAAGCTTGGAAATTGGTACTTCTATTAATGGAGTGATTTAAATTCCTATCAAGGTTGACTTCACTTATAAAAATTAAGTAAAATAAAGACTGCTTTATAATTGATATAGCCAAGAGCCAGCTCTGAGTCACCCAAGGTAAGTGCCAGTACCCCTTGAAGCTTAAAGACATGTTCAGTCGCCTCTTAAATACTCTCTAAGCTAAGGAAGGATGCTAGATGGTAGCACCACTATTAATACCCTAACATCTCATCTCTTATCTATATGACAGCTTATGCCACTGAGCAGGAGTCATGCCTCAAATCTACCCTGCCTCTTTTCCAACCCATTTGTATGTTTTTTCTCAGAGTAATGCTTACATCTTCACAGCACAGCAGGGAGTGAGAGCAAAACCTAGTTGCTATGATTTTGGACCGACCTTTATGAGTGAATTTGAATCCTACTTTGAATCCTACCACTGTCATTTACTAGCTTGGCAAATTATTCATTTCTCTATGCCTCACTTTCTTCATCTGTCTAGGGGAATAACAATACTACCTCTATCACAGCATCCTTATGGGGATTCAATGAATTAACATTTTAAGTGTTTAACAGCATTTGGCCCCAGAGTAAGCACTATGTGCTTGTCAAATAAATATATTTCCTTGTTCCCTAAAACCTTCCAAAGGCTTCTTATTGTACTTAGGGTAAAGCCTATATACTTTAATTTGACTTTACAGATGCTAGCTTATCTTTCTAATCTCATGTCTGTCTACCCAACCCACATAGACTATTGTTTCTTGAAAACTCTTATATGACTTTTAGCATTAAAAAAAAAAAAAAATCCCCTTGGCTGTAACATTTTTCTTTTGCTTTTTTCCTAAGTTCCATTCATCTTGTAAAACTCAGTTCAGATATCACTTCCTGCAGGAAACCTTCCCTAACCTTCAAAATGGTGACACGTCCTCACTGAGAACTCTGAAATTCCCGATCACAGAACACTGTACTTTACCTGTTGTTTTCCTCATATGACTAGACTGTTAAGTTATCTGAAAATATAAACTGTTTTTGTTGATTGTTTTAATATATGCATAGTGTATAGTATGAGTGCACTATCCAATAAAAACAAGAAATGATGAATAAGTGAATGAATGACACTTAGGGCCAATGATTATTTAATAGAAAGAACAGCACATTTCCTCCGTCATCACTCCATTAGCAAGCTAAAAGGTTGTCTGGGGCCAAAAACCTCCATGGGAGAAAAACAACCATATCAACCAGGTCAGTGATTTTATTTTGTATGCATCCAATATTAGTGGAAGTTCATGCCAGATAGACTTAGTGATCCATTCTGAACTCATTCCCATCTTTATCTTTCAAGTCTTCCAACTGCTGAAGTATGCTATTAAGCAAGTATCTCCAGGTCTCTGCCACCCAGGCACATGGTAGGGTTTCACTTCTTGACCTTGTAACTGGGTGAGGCCATGTGTCATATTTTGGCCAATGAATTATAAGAAGTGACATGAATCATTTCTAGGCCAAATGACTTAATTGCTAGTTAGGATCCTGCAGAGATTTCTATCTCCCTGCCAAAGTGATTGGCAATGTTCATAATGGAATCTGCATAGTCAGCCTTGGTTTGGGTGTAAGGAGACGAGAAATAGGACTGTTAGCTCACCTGTGATGGATACATAGCATGGGCAATGTATAGACCTTTGCTATGAGGCACCACTAAAATATCTTACCTGAGTGATAACATTCTCAACCTTGAAAAAAAGAAAACAAGTTAAAATTTTGTCTCCATAAAACCATTAAGAACTCACAGACCACACACTGGGAAATGTTGAACATAATTTCTAAAAATGATTAAAGCAAGAGAGAAATGCTTAAACCCGCTCCCAAATTCTATGACATCTTGATTTTGCTTTGCAGCCCCAGTTCTGTAATGATAACAGGCTATGTATGACAGAGCTATGAGGAAACTATCTTAATTGTTATCTTTGGAAAAAATATTTAAAATTTTTCTTTAGGAAAATTTTAATAGCATAATCTGGAAAAATGTTTATAAAATAACTATAATAAAATTATATCACATTTAACATTTTCTTTTGCTTGAAGCATTTACTGCCTTGTCATACAAGACAGTTGAATAAAATAAATTATCATCCAGAGGCTTTTATAAGATGCAAGAAAAAAATAATTAATGTGATATATTTGGTCTTACAAATTGAATATTTTTCCAATTTAGAAGTGTTCTATCTTGAATTTAAACATTCCATTAATTACTTTTTCATACAATTGTTTTATACATATATATACACACACACACATATATATATGTACACACACATACAAAGGCTAGAATGAAATGATTTAGCAACTAGTGAATAGGCAAAATCAGTGGTTCTCCAATTAAGGAGTAGATCACACTGGTTTTCACCCCAGTACTCCATCCCCTAGTTCAAGGAACAATGGAATATTTAGAATCCTGAGTCCCTGAAATTTCCTTGGCCCTACACTAAGGCTCAATAGGGTGTGTGGGGTATGTGTGTGTATATGCGTGATCTGATAACAGAACATCTTTGTTTTTCTCACAGTTGTAAAAAAATGACTAATAGACATTTTGAGACACTGTTATCAAGTCTTCTGAAGTGAAATCTAACTGATGGGGAACAAAGGAAAACACTGCTTCCATAAAAGCAAAGGCGATGAATGAAATTCATAGAATTGATTTTCTCAGGACACAGAGAGATGAGATGATTTCCTGAGAGCTAAAATTATAGCCAGAAACCTTTGACCTCTTATCTAGCCTGAGATACTGCCTGCTGCTTCTTTTAACAACAATAACATCAACAATAAAAACATCAATAAACAGTATTACTTTTGAAAGAATATTTGAGAACAGTTTTTTGTGAGAAGATTGAATTGTTTTTGCAGGTAGCATCTATGAATACATGGATTCTTTTGGCTGTAGCTGCAGCAATAAATAGCAAAAGATGTCACAAGTGACCCCATGCAGAAATGGAAGGTTGGAGGCACACGGAAAATTAATAATACGTTATTGTGAATAATGAAGAATTTTTGATGGGGCTGGTGTTTTCATATCTACATAACAACATAAGTTTGGTTTTGGTCACACAGGTCTGAAGGCCCATCAGTTTCTGGATATCTGTTAGACATTTCTAATCATTTCTCTAGTAACTGTGATAACATAATTTCTAGTTAGAAGTCTTGTGTAAGAACATTTATAATACAGGGAGAGAGAGGAGAAGGAGAGAAACTAAGTTCTTTTTAGCTAAATTATCTGACTAAATACAGGGTTTCTAAGACTGTAAAACTAAAACACATTGTACTTTCTTCAAAAATAATTCAACACAAAGATTTTGCATAAATTTGTATGATTTGAATGCAAATGAAAATGTTTCTTATCCTCATATAAGGAAGTCATTTTGCAATCTAAAGACAGTATTAATATTAAATTGTCTTTTCTGTTTGTAAAACTAAACAAATCTCAAGTCTTATTAAAGCATGGTATTTAACAACTTTTTGTCACAACTGACTAATAAAGAGATAGTAATTCCCTGGCCCTGACACCACCACTCTCCACTCTCGCTGCCTTAGTGGACTTTATAAATTTACTGTGGGACTCATTACGATGGTAATGAGATGTTGCCTTAGAATCATTCTTGAAATCTTCCCGTCAACAACGTCCAGCAGATAGGAATTTGCACTCATACCTGTAATAATTATTGATTTCCTTTTCTAACTCTTCCACTAGATTATAAATTTCCTTTGAGCAGTGGCTGCTAATTATTCATGTTTGTATTCCCATAGCATAGCACAGTTCTCAGTTTCTAGTAGAAAGCCAATAAATATATATTAAATAATTGATTAAATGTTGTCGTTGTTAGCTGCGGTTGAGTCAGCCTCTGACTCATATTATATCCAATAATAGCATAAAGATGAGAAATTTGCACAAGGAGTCAGAAAAGCATTTGCACACCTAATCTCTTATTTTTTTTTTAATATAGCTAGCATATAATACATTCACAATGTTTGGCTGGATGCATAAAATCATACATTTAAGAAATGTGCTATTAAACTGAATTATTTCCAAAAAGCAGCATTTTGCTACCACATTGGGTGGGTGTGTTAACTGGAAAGTTTTTCACCTGAAGCCACAGAGTCATCTTCCAATTTCGAGACATTGGAGACTTTTGGAACATCTGAAGTAATGATTCAACTAAATGATTCAGTTGGTAAAATTCCCAGCAATAACAGAGACAGTAAAACATCTATCTTCTACATTAGACAAATACTGGTAATACTGGTAATTTGGCAGCAGAGAATGGCTTAACAAAACTGTGAAATATTTTTTTTTTTTTTGTATGCTGGTGACCTTCTGTCTATTCTGCCATCCCACAGAAACTTCCTACATACAGATATATCTCCTTTCTCACACAAATGTATACTCTCTCACTCACTAAAGTCATGACACTCATATTCATGCACCTATCATTTTTGTATAAACAATTAACTCTCAGCGACCAGTCAACCAATACCCGGCTAAGATGTTATTTGGTAATGGTTTCAGGTGTGTTTGAAGTTTAATAGGATCCTCTTAAAGATGAAAAAGCCTTGCACATAAAGGAATCATTGCCCAATGGTGAAATTTTAGTCAATAAAACAGACATTACAAGAATTGACCAAGAGCAGTACACCAGTCAGAACATCTAGCATTCGCTACTCATAATCTAGCTTTGCAAGTCAGAAAAGTGATTAGTTCTGGAAAATACATTTGTTCTCATAGTATTCTAAAATCAATTTTAATCTGAACTTAAATATAAACCAACAAGTTCAATAACATTTTCCAAACAAATTTTACTAACCTTTTTTGTAATTATTTTCATTACAAAGTTGTTTTGCTTTTACAAAGAACATATGCTGGGGTTGCGGGATGGAGTAATCCTCCATAAATTAAGGACTATCTAAACACCACTTCTATGAATTTCAGATTAGATCAAAATGAAGAAGCATCTTGTAGCTGTACAATGCTATTCCGTGAACTCAAATGTGAGTCATTGTCAATCAACCGAAAGAAATTATTCAGACATCTTTTGTCCTCACGACTGGATATTTTTTGTCTTCACAAGTGATCAACTAGCAACATCATGATAAATGGAGAAAATACTGAAGTTGTCAAAGATTTTATTTTACTTGGATCCACAATCAAACCCACGGAAGCAGTAGCCAAGAAATCAAAACGATGCATTGCAAAAGACTTCCTTAAAGTGTTGAAAAGCAAGGATGTCACCTTGAGGACTATGGTACGCCTGACCCAAGCCACCAAGCCACGGTGTTTTCAATTACCTCATATGCATGTGAAAGCTAGACAGAAGATAAGGAAGACCAAAGAAGAATTGACGCCTTGGAATTGTGGTGTTGGAGAAGAATATGAATATACCATGGACTGCCAAAAGAACGAACAAATCTGTCTTGTCAGAAGTACAACCAGAATGCTTCTTAGAAGCAAGGATGTTGAGACTATGTCTCACATACTTTGGACATGTTATCAGGAGGGATCAGTCCCTGGAGAAGGACATCATGCTTGGTAAAGTAGAGGGTCAGTGACAAATAGGAAGACCCTCAACGAGATAGATTGACACCGTGGCTGCAACAAAGGGTTCAAGCATAGCAACAATTGTGAGGTTGCTTTAGGAACAGGCAGTGTTTCCTTCTGTTGTACACAGGATCACTATGAGTCAGAACCAACTCAACAGCACTAATAGCAACAACATTCTGGACATCGATTCTTCTCCCCAGTAACACGGAGATGAATGTTTTTACACAATGGAAAACTGCTTGCCAAACTAAGCACTGTCATCCCAAAAAAGTTATTTGAGTTCCCAAACATTACTAATAAGCACTGTTGGGAAGTTATGGCTCCTAGATTGTAAATTTCAAAGCATGTACCGCCACGATCAAAATTCTTTTGTAAAAAGTGAAGAAAAAAAAATACTCTCTACTCCTAAGTATTATCTAGAATATGTTTGAGGCAGGGCTTCGAACCTATTCGAAGAGGTTCAGTCATGTCTGAGGCAACAAGGGCAGCTTACAAATTGCTTAGCAACCAAATCTCTTGTGCCTGGGCTTTTGACCTGAGGAGGAAACAAGCAGTGGTGCCCCCCTCAAAGATGGCACCCGACTACACAGCTTTGAATGGGTGCTGCTCTCTACAGTCTTACCAATAATTTAATTTCCCACATCAGGAGATTTCCAGGAGAGGAAATCCTGGTGGTATAATGGTTAAGTGCTACACCTGCTAACCAAAAGGTCAGCAGTTCGAGTTCACCAGGTGCTCCTTGGAAACTCTGTGGGGCAGTTCTACACGGTCTTGTAGGGTTGCTATGAGTCGGAATCGACTCCACAGCAAATGGTTAGGTTTTATTTGGTTTAATGCAGGAGACTGGATTATTCGCAGGACTATGGGGCGTGACACATTCAGAGCTGCGCCGTTGGCTGCCATCTCTGAGTAGGGCGCTGCTGCCTGTTTCCTACTCAGGTCAAGAGCTGATGCGCAACAGATTTGGTTGGTATGCAACACGTAAACTGCCCTTGTTTCTCTTGGCCATGACTGAACTGCTTTGAACTGGTTCAAAGCCCTGGTTTGAGAAAGGAGGGAATTTTATTCTCTTAGAGGTTCCGTGAAAGAATCAGTTAAATAATTTGACTGGCTTATTATATCTTACATTAATATGTTCTTTAGAGTTCACAAAGCATTTTCATAGGTATTTTCCCTCACGATTATTAAGACAACCATATAAGCCAAGTAAAACCCAAAAGTATCTGGAAATAACTTGCTGAAAGTACTTCCAACTTTGATTTCAGTTTTTCTGAATTTCCTTTATTTTTGATGTTCACCCAAGTCACGTCTCCACAACAGCAGCAGCAGTAACAACAAAAGCACAAAAACAAAAGTAGTATATTGAGAAATTTATATTACTGCACATATTCCCACCCAGGAGCAACCTCATCTGGAAACTCCTTCTGATTCCACTACTCCTAACTCGGATAAAGGAGCCCTGGTGGTGCAGTGGTTAAGCCCTCTGCTGCAAACCGAAAGGTCAGCAGTTTGGGTACACCAGCCACTCTGTGGGAGATGGATGTGGCAGTCTGCTCCCATAAAGATTACAGCCTTGGAAACCCTGTGGGGCAGTTATACTCTGTCCTATAGGGTCCTTATGAGTTGGAATTCAACTAGACAGCAATGGGTTAATTTGGATAAGATTATCTCTTAAGAAGCACCATTCTCTGACTTCACATCTGATTTAAATCATCTGGAGTCCTATGACAAGTATCCAGAATCCATACTCATTGTCTACTTTCACTTTAAAATGTAATAAGAAAAAGATTTCAGCTCCCGGGGGGGGAAAAAAAAGGGCCTAAATGGCAGACAACTCAAAATAGCCACCAGAATTATATAACCAACCAAATGTATTTCCTTTTCACGCTAAGACATGACTCCTCTAACACGAAACCTAAAGTGCCTACATCAGCAAAACAGAGAAGTCAAAGCAGGGTTTTCTCAGCCACCATCCAGGGCAATCGAAGCGTTCTAATTTTATTTATTCTTGAGCTTTCATAACACAGTTATAATTATAAAAATCACTTTCTGTAATAATTTCTGATATATTTCAACTATTATGCTTTGCCCAATTAAATCTGAATCAACTATTACTATTGATAAAGTACATTCGATATTTTGTTTTCTAAAATATTTCAAATTAGCAAAACATCTTTGATGTAGTATCAAATTAAAGTGAAGGATCAATTTACTAGAAACTGAAAATAAAAGAGCACACATTTTTCCTTTATTATTAGATAAGTACATCCAGTAGTTCCTTTGGAGATGAGTTGAACAGCATCTCATTATAAGAAAAAAATTGATTATTTTGTAACAACATTACTACATTATTTGTAACAATAAGACTTTCTTGGGGGCCCCTGTACTATTTTCTGATCTATATCATGTATCATTACACCCTTCTTGTTTTTAGACAGGTGCATGGTGTACAGACAAACCAAAGTCACCCATTAGATTGAGATAATTACTCGGATAATTAAAGTAACATATATTTATTACGGAACACTCTGCAAGTTGAACTAGACTTCTATTTAAACCAGAATCAAATAACAAGTTATATCTCAAATATTCACGCACCAATGACATTCTCATTTGGCACTCTAATAGCACATAGATGACTCCAAATTTCCAGCAGCCATAATTATAAAAAAAAAAAAAAAAACTTGATGGCACTAGTTTTTTTTTTAAAAATGTATACTATAACTGCGTGCACAATAAAAAATGGAAGCATTTATCCAGAAACTTTGGATAAATGTAAGATTTGAAAGCATTTTGTTCTAAGTTAGCCTGATTCCTTTGTTGCTTTAATTCTCCACTTTGTGTACTTTGGGAACAAGAAATGTATAAAAGCAATATTTAAAAGGACAGTGAACACAATAAAAGGCCAAGAGTTGAGCTCTTTTTTTGAGATTTCTGCATTTTAAACTAGCAGAAACTTTTATAATAATAATAATTTACATTCTATGTACTTCATAATTTATGGAACATACAAAATGCATTCACAATACCATCTCCTTTGAGCCTTTAAACAATTCTATTAAATTGGACAGAAAATTATCATTATCCACATTCTATCAATGAAGAGTTTCATTGGTTTTGTCCATGATTTCTAAATTCCCTTGGAAAATTTCCAAGGGTTATCAACTTGGAAGGACATATACACTCAAGTTTAATTTTAAAAATTGCCACATTTAGGATGCCTTCCCTAAAACTTCTCTTCTACTCTCTACCACAAACTCATAACACAATGTCTCTTTATTGTACATACCATAAATATTTCTAATCCTGGATTCAAGACACTCTGTTGTTTTGTTTTTCTATTTGACTGCTTTTCTTACTGAGAAGTCCTCGCTGCTGCAAACAGCTGACAGGCTAACACTCTCAGCTGCTAATTTAAAGACTGGAGGTTGCAGTCCACCCAGAGGTACCTTGAAAGAAAGACTTGGTGATCTACTCCTGAAAAATCAGCCCCAGAAGACCCTATGGAGCACAGTTCTACTCAGACTCGAAAACATTTTTTGTTGCTGTTTTCCTGTTGAATTGAAAATCCCTTGAGGGTATTATTTAATTCATTCAGCAAGAATCCTTGTGCCTCATTGTTTTCTAGACACTATGTTAGGAGCTAGAGCTCTGGTGGCACAGTGATTAAGTGTTCAGCTGCTTACCAAAAGGTCGACAGTTCAAATCCATCAGCAGCTCCTTGGAAATCCAATGGCACAGTCCTACTTGACTCAACCACAATTAGTTCAGATTTTTTTTTTTTTTTTTTTAATGCTTGAAGATGAAGATACTGAAAAGCTATACAGTCTCTGCCCTTCTGGAATTTAATATATTGTTGGAAATGCATATAATATTGTTGGAAATGCATAGTTTAAGAAAAATTACAAAAACAATGAATGTTACAAAACAAAAGCACATGATTCTATGCCAGCATATCACAGATGGAACTAACTAAAAAAAAACTTTGATAGCTAGTTAATTCCACCCTGAGGAAGTGATGGATAAGCTGGGGTTGGTGAAAGGAAGAAAGTTCTAGGAGAAATGAGCAACTCGTGCCTCTAAACAGTATATTAGAGAAACAGAAAGAAGCTCTGCGCTTAAAAATAACAAGAGAAGTTTGCCCGGCTGAGGTGAGACAATTTGGCCAGGAGCAGATTTCAAAGGGACTTGAATTTTAGATTTTATTCCAATGGTAATGACAATATGCTGCTAATAGAAATATGTTAAGAGGGTGGGTGGCATGGTAATATTTACTCTTCAGAAATGTCACTTTGGATGGGGAGACAAGCAAGGTTGAATCAACTCAACAGCAACCAGTTTGGTTTTCTCGGTTTAATTATAAGTTTATTGTAGAAATTCATCCATATGAGAGATGACTGACATCGGCTTGGACTAGGATAATAATACAGAGGATGGAGTTAAGGAGTGATACAGGCTTCAAACCATATGCAAAAAGTAGACTCAGTGGGACTTGGTTGTTCTCAGTTGTGGAAACTGAAAGAAAAGGAGACAATGTATCTCTCAGACTTCTGACTTGAGCAACAGGAAACACAAGGAAGGAGGAGACTTGAAGGGAAGATAGACATATGAGCTTGAAGAGCCCATGAGATATCTTTGTAGAGATGTCATACAATCATGTATACATTAAGACATGGGGTACATACATTTTAAACTGTAGATGAGTCTATTATCAACATAGCTGTGAAAGTATAAAAATATGCAAGGAAAGGTCATGGATTAACAAAGACAGGGCATTAAGAATGCTTAATATTTTTGTTCTAAGGTATGAGACCAGAATATTTCAAATTGGATCTTATCTTGCAGTATTTCCTTATCAAAAGCTTCACATTTATACTGATCTAGTGCAATGCACTTATCACACAGCATTCATAAAATTATAACTCTTACCATAACACACATACACACATGCATCTTAACTGTCTTGGCTTAACAACATCTCATATCCAAACAGGACTTGTCACATTGTATCTTAGAACTTCAGGACATCTGTTATAATATCAGCTTCACAAATACATAGTATGATACTTAAAACAATACACTCAGAACAAAAATAATTATTTAGAGAAAGAACATAACAAACTCTTAGTTTAACCTGAGAAGGAATTATAAGGAAAGAGAAATAACTTTTACATATATGAAGATCCACAATCCTGTACTTTATGTAGAAATAGATAGCCAACCAATTAGGTAATTCTAAAAAAAAAAAAAAAAAAATTCTAAGAGGGTGTAAATAAATAAAAGACTGTATTGGCATTTTAGAATATAGTATTCCTGAAGTAACATAACCAATAGAGGACACCTAGTGGTCTTGAGCAGAATCAATATTTGCCTGCAGGAAATATTAGGCAACACACAAACATGTAATGATGTTGGTGTCAATAAGCATACTAATCTGAGAAAGGTATCATCATGAATAGCATATTTATAAATATTATGGGTGTACAGCAAATTATATATTTCAAATAAATTCCATATGCCTTATTTCATTTGAGCTTCACAACTAACCTATTAAGTAAGTATGTAGATACAAATACAAAAAAAAAAAAAAAAAACCCAGTGCCATCGAGTCAATTCTGACTCATAGCAATAAGTCACTTTAAATGTTTCTCCCTAGATGATGTAGAAAATAAAAGGCAGAGTTGGAATAAATAACATATATAGCAATTCCTAGTTTAGGATCCATTTCACACCACCAGAAAGATCTAAACACCTTCAATAAAATTGATATTTAATTGTAAAACATTACAAAAGAGCCTTCATAGAAAGTTTTATCATATTTTATAAACTGATACAAACATTTTAAGGGCAAGAGTACTTAGCAAAGATAAATCTTTTAGATATCTTCAAAAAAATCCTGCTTGCCACTAGTTGTATATACATCCCAGTAAGAGATAAACTTATCTCCTAACAGTTATTATTATCTCTATATTCTCAGTGCCCTCCAATCTCTTTAACTCTGCAACACTCTTAACATCTAAATCTCCTGCCTAAAATGCCCCCAAAACACTATATTTTGTGAGTCTATTATAATAACAAATTCCTGTCTATACCCCCAAATTCACTCACTTCACGACTGTGCTCTAGAGACACAGAGCTATTCTGCTAAGGCTGCTTTGTACCTCCACATCTTACTGGAATGCACCCTTCTACCAGGTCCATTTTGTTCAACTTGGTAATCGAGACTCCAACTTCAAAACACAGTTAAAACCCTCTTCTCGTGCAAAAGCTGCATTGTCCACTCCCTCTTTCATGCCACCGCTTACCACACCATCTGTGAATGTCTGCTTACATGTCTGCTTTTGCTACACAACAGGAATCTGCTTTGTGTTCTCATGTGCAGCATGTGCACATAGAGGCTACTCAGCAAAACACCTGTGAGTAAAGAATGGGTATTGCCTTGTAATTATGTAACCGATTTAGAACATGCAGGATTTCCATGCATTTAGTGGACAGGGATGCCCTGATTATACAGAGCTCTGTATTAGTGTACAAGGAGAGTCAAAGGCAAAAGTTGACACAGACTCTTCCCTGTAAACATTTATGTCCAACAAGAGAAAAACAAAATACATGTAATTAAGCATGAGTGGCCAAACTACTGACATGAACAAATGCATGCAGAGCAAGTAGAACTTTAAAATGTAAAGGTACTGACTATTACAGCAGAGTAAGACAACGTAGACCACTTTCTGGAGATAAGTTTGTGGTTGATTTTTAAGGGAGTGATAGAAAAAGAAAGGAGTTTCCGATTCTGAGGTTTGACACATTCAAAATTACAGAAGCAGAAATAAATATTCTCTGCAAGAAATACTGTAAAACTAAGGAACAACAGAAAGAGTTGTTGGGCACAAATATGAAGTGACAATGGTGAGATTGGGAAACAGTTTGCTGGAGAGCCTTGAAGGCATAGCAAAGAAGGACAGATTTGATGTGATAAGCAGCACAGAGCCTCTCTAAGTTCTAGTACAGAGCAAGTTTAGGGAAACACTGGTGTTTGCTTATGGTAAGTCTTAGAATTCCATGCCTTTTTTAAAACATTAAAGTAGTTATAATATGTATTGTATGCTATAGACAGACAATTTATAGCAAGAGTTAGCCTCTTATCTAAACCTGTTAGAATGACAAAATTAAAAAGAGAGAAATTACAGTCTGTGTTTGCTCTCTGTGGATAGCTTTCCTTATTAGTGCTCTGCTGGTAGACATAATTTGTATATAAATCTCTCTCTAAGCCAAAATAAAAATCTAATATAGATTGCTAGCACAGTATTGCAATGTTCAAGGCTCATTATTCATGTGAAGTAGCTATAGGCGTGTAAGCTCAGAAACCTAAGTCCTCTTTTCTGATTCATAATGTATTTAGGTAATTGGGATATGTTCAAAATATATACAAGGGAGAGTGAGGGGCTAGAAAATGAAGAAAAATAATATATCATGGTTAGGTATTCCAAAGCCATATTTGTGATACCACCGTGCATTTCCTAGAGTGTTTTTTTTTTTTTTTAAATTGGTCATAAGAATCTACACTTTATGACATTGAATCCTACAAATAGGTAAATGATAGCCATTACAGGGTAGTATTTTTCTTTTCAGTTACTGTTTGCTTAATCTCTACAAAATTCACCAAGGGTTATCTGCCTATGATAAATCATTAGTATCAGCAGCTGGACCATAAGGATTTCCTAGAAGTCTACCTTCGCAAACTGAATAATCTCCCATCGACTAAGCTCTTAATCTACTCTTCATCTTTTCAGATGCTAGTGATTGTTTTAAATTGTTAATCTAGCCCATTTAATTTCCGGAGATTTCCTCACCATATGTCTCTTCATACAAAATTGACTCCCCTTATGATGGGTTACAAAACAGCAATCTGTGTTGGATGACTGTCTTTATTTGAAAAACCACCACCAGAATGCTGAATTAAAGGAATGATTTTTTTTTTTTAAATCAAAGACAAGAGTGAGAAAGATTCACCTAATTTATCTAGAGATTAGAGAAAAAGTTATTTTCTAGCCTGAATTATCTATAAAATGCCTCAGATTTTCACTTCACTGGAAATACGTATGTGTGCATATATACATATATATATACATATAAAGCTTCAGTATAGTATCAGAGAATACTATTTTTGCATTCTAAACCACTGATTTTAAAATTGCCTAGTGAAAACAACTTCACTTCTGACTTTTTAACACCATAAATTTCATAAATGAGTTACCCAGATCAGCTGTCTCCCCACTGCCTTAGCCATTACATTCAACTTTAGTAATGATAATAATATAAAGACTAAATTTAACATTTCTGTGTTTCACTCATAATATTTCTCTAATTTTTCTGGCTTTGGGGCTTCTTGTTGTTTTTCAGTTGAACTAATTCAGAGCAAAAAAAAAAAAGCAAACAAAATGTACCATTGAAGATGAAAGCACAGTTTCCTATAGAAAGTAGTGCTTTCCTTGGGCATGATTCATTTCTAAGGATGGCAGCTTCCAGGCTTCACACATTACTTCCCCAAATTTGCTGAATTTAGCATTAGCCAGCTTGGTACTAAAACACTCAGAACTCGAAGACATGTGGGTGAACTCACATCTTCCTCTGCAGTCTTATTCCAAATGCTCACAGAGCTACTTCTTCTGATTTCTTTGTTGTATTTTCTACTTGTAAACACATCCTGGTGGCATTTATAAAAATCAGGTAGGTATTTGCCAGTTTGGAACCATTCAAGTTTCTTTGTGATTATGGTCTGAATCATGTAGGTGGCTTCAAATAATGAATTGGTATTAGATTCTGAATTAGTTATTACTCTGATTCTTGCCTGTTTAACGGTATTACTGACAGACATTAAATATCCATGATCTATATAATACTATATGGGGGTATCATATAATCAATGACATATTCTTCACCTAACTGAGCTTACGATTCATTTACTATCAAGGTCATTTATTTATAAGAACGACCTTGCCAACTCACAACTCTGGCCTGAATGTGTTTGGTTACCACATATCTGTAAGTGCATATTAAATTGCATTTCACAATAATGATGACAGTGAATTATACCATGGCATCTTTGAAACACCATCATGTTACACAGATCTAGAGTCTAGATACCTCTGACCACTGCCAGGAACCAGATGACGTTGGTTTTAAGCAGTGTCCTCTTCTATGACCGCCTGGCCTGCCATTTTATCTGATAGGACACCATCTGTTCAACCTGCTGTCATTCTCTAGGGTAACTGGGTTAAAAATACAAAACATGGAAAACAGTCACATTGCCTACTGTATTATTAATTGACTGGGTATTTGTAGCAGTGACTTTTCTTCTCCCAGGCTATTCATTAAAATATTTTGTCTGACCATGTTTTAACAGGGAAATATTTGATTCTGTTATCTTATATAGACCAACATTTATACGATTTCAACTCTGAGCTATAAAATAGTGGAATGTTAAGCTATTTCTAATTTAAAACATATGTATTACAGTGAGAGGCTATACAGTTTCATGGTTAAGAGCACTGGCTCTGGCATCATTGCCCTCCTCTGTAACATGATAATAGATAATAATTGTGCCTACATCATTGAGTTGTTATGAAGATTCAATGAGTTAATCCATGCAAAAAAATTAAACTTGATGTATAATAAACCCTCAATAAATATTAGCTATAATTATCAATAATTATTATTTTTTTTATTCTTGGTTTGGCATTAATCTCAAATTGCTAAAATAAAGTTAAAATTATCAATAATTATTATTTTTTTTTTATTCTTGGTTTGGCATTAATCTCAAATTGCTAAAATAAAGTTTTGAGACTAGAACATTTTTTACATTTTAGATGGAATGTGCAGTATAGAGACAAATTACAAGATAATGTCAATTTCTCAAATGTACTGATTTAATTTTAAATATATTCCACACCCATATTTTAAGAATCATCCATTTTTATGTCTTTTCAGCAGTGTATTATGCAGTTTTATTATTGCATGTCATTTCCTGAAATCCTGTGAACCAAATTGTCATTAACAAGCACACACAAAACACTGCTACAGCCTCCCAGAAAGCAAAGAGCTAATGTTCACAGAAGTTCCATTTTACGACTTGTTTAAACCTAAATCCAAAAGCATAATTCACCTAAAAAACTAAAAAGATAGAAGCATTTCCCTAGTGAGTAAAGCAATAATTGTTCTACAGCTAGTATACAGCTTTTGCTAGTTAGGCACTCTGGAAACTTTTTTGACCTTCATTTTTACTCAGACAATAAAATTCAGGTTATAAATATTACAAAAATGTAGACTTAAAGGAAAAGGAAGTTTCAAAGGTTTATATGCAGACTGTGGAATTAGGGACATAAACTCCTTTACTTGGTACATGTAACTGACAGAATAACTCTAATCTTTGGAAACTCACATTGGCTAAACCGTTTTAGACTCCACCTACTGCCTGAGAATAACAGATGACATATTCAGCAAAATATGGGCCTTACTGGCCGTTTTCACTTGTCTATTCACTATATTATTTGAGTGTTCTATATAATAATTTCCATCCTGCATATTATGTTTTTCAGCATTATGAAATTAAATAATAGGGAGAAACCATAATAAATAATTATCAGCAAAGTGTAACAATGAGCAAAAATATTATATATAAGTCAAATATTTTACCTATACAACTTGAAACACTCCTCAAAAAAACACAATCTGTATTACTCAAACTTAAATTCTCTAACATTTCACTATCAGGGGAAACACATATACCACATTATGTCATAGAGCTAATTATACAAACTGGATTAGCAATCAGACCCCCACACATCATTGTCACAGGTGGTACCTGATGTATTCACATTAGAGCAAAATGGTCTCCCAATCTGGAGGGTGCATAGATTAAGGTAAAAATGTGTTGCTTAAGGTGGATTTGTTATAAAAAGGAAGACTAAATTGACATAAAATGATTGTTTTATAATAACAATTTTTTCAGCTGATTCAACTCTGTATTTGACTGTATAATTTGAAGTTTCTAATATATCCCTTATTTACCAAAAAGATTGATAAAACATTCTACCTGAATTTCATAAAATTCATTACACATAGCACAGTTGTTTATTTTGCAACAGTCATACTTAAAAATCTCATTATACACTGTCTTTAAAAAAGGTAAAAGATGTGTCTTACCTCTTCCCACTGATGTATATATCTAATTAACCTTGAAAGTCGTAATAAACGCAAGAGACTCAGAATTTTTGTAAACCTCACAATGCGAAGTGCTCTGGCTGTCTTGTAAACTTCTGAATCCATTCCTTTTTCTACTATGAGAAAGATATAATCCACTGGGATTGATGAGATGAAGTCAACCACAAACCAGCTTTTTAAATAATTCATCTTGATCACTTTAGGGTCCAGGATGATTTCAGAACTGTCTTCATTGACAGTCCCAGTCCTAAAATTCATGATCAGGTCCAACAGGAAAACAGTATCTGATGCCACATTGAAAATAATCCACGGTGTCGTTGTTTGCTCTGTGAAGAACGTGATTCCAACTGGTATAATGACCAGATTTCCAACCATCATTATGAGCATTATTAAATCCCAGTAAAACCTAAAACAAACAAAAAAAATATTTTAAGACACAAACAATAATCAGCCCATTATTCCCCCCACTATAAATAAATACATACGTATATATACTGTATTTTTACACAAATAACATGTGCCATCTACAGTTGTTTGCCAAGTGCCCTTATAGAGGTTCTTATGAGAATACCTCACAGGGGGAGGGTACGGTTGGTAAACAAATGTAGAAGGCATGTGTTATTTTCATAAAAATACAGTATATGTATGTGTGTATATATATGTGGGATATTATATATACATATATATGTGTGTGTGTGTGGAAACTCTATGGGGCAATTCTACTCTGTCCTATAGGGTCGCTATGAGTCGGAATCGACTCGACGGCAATGCATTTGGTTTTCTGGTTTGGCGTGTATATATCAAAAAACCAAACCCGTTGCCGTCCAGTCGATTCCGACTCATAGCGACCCTACAGGACAGAGCAGAACTGCCCCACAGAGTTTCCAAGGAGCACCTAGCATATCTGAACTGCCGACTTTTGGGTTAGCAGTCATAGCGCTTAACCACTACACCACCAGGGTTTCCATATATATATATATATATAAACTGACTTTTGATCAGATATATTAGTAAAAGAACAAAGAAATGGTTTTGTAAAAAGTGTAATTCTTTAATGGATTTAAATTTAACACTAACTAAAACTAATACATTCCTAAACAAAGTCATTATGATGATAGGATTCTGATGAAAAGTATTTGATATCAAGCATTATACAAATAAAATTCAAGAATGCCCATATGTTCATTTATCTAGTAAAAAAGCTAAATGCAACACAGAAACTATAAATGGAAACAACAGAGAACTACAAGGTCTGAAGATCTACCTTTAAAAACTGCCTTGTAAAGACTCTTTGGAGGTACTTTGTAATACTTTATATGTTAAATTACTAATCACAGTTTAGAATTAACGGTAATTAAATATAAAAAAAAAAAAAACCAACCAAAAACCTAACCCGTTGCCTTCGAGTCGATTCCAATTCATAATGACCCTACAGGATAGAGCAGAACTGCCCCACAGGGTTTCCAAGGAGCGCCTGGTGGATTTGAACTGCTAATGTTTTGGTTAGCAGTCGAACTCTGAACCACTATGCCACCAAAGTTTCCATAATTAAATATGGTACTCTAATAAATTTGGTACTGCAAATTATCTCTAAGAATATCAGTAAGGTCAGCCATGAATTCTAGAACAGATGGTAGCTTAAGAAGACTCAAAATCTTTATGTTTAATGTCTTTAGTTTGGAACAAGAAAGCTCATTTTGGTCTGAGGCTGAAAAGAATTGAAAAAATTCCAGTATATATTTGAAATGAGAATATACATAATTTTATACTTTTTATCACGACTTCATTAAACAACTACTTTAAATATACTGCCACTATTTTCCCAAACAATTCTTTCTTTAAAATATCAGATTTAATTTTGAATATGGCTATGATTACTAACTGCCTTTTATAACATTATTTTCTCAACATAACATAAAAAAAAAGTTTTCACTTTTTATGTTAAAATTGGGAGAAAACAGTGGCTCTACTTCACCTTTATATCACTTAACGAAATTCATCAGGGATGACTATAATGTTATTTTCAAGAGGGCTCTTTCAGAGTCCACCAAAAGTGTAGTTAATAGATTGGGTAATAGACAATTTATAGTAGTTACAGTATATACTTATGAAAACAAAAAACACACCAACTAATACGACTGTATAATCAAGAAATAATGTCTAGAAACATGAGTTGCTCCATTCTAGTCACAGGTATTCTCTTCTGGAAGTTCCGTTGCATACATGATATAAACTCATTTGAAGGAAATTTCTGTTAACTGATTTTTTTTTTTAAGCATTCTCAGACTATTGGGCTACATTTTGGTAAGGTATACATTTGCATAAAAGAGCCCTCGTGAAAAAAAAAAACTGGTGGAGCAACATTAAATGCTCAGCTGCTAATCTAAAGGTCAGTGGTTCGAATCCACCAGCCTCTCCACGGGAGAAAGATGTGGCAGTCTGCTTCCGTAAAGATTATAGCCTTTGAAGCCCTATGGGACAGAGCAACTCTGTT
The DNA here is from genome assembly GCF_024166365.1 of Elephas maximus indicus. Lineage (NCBI taxonomy): Eukaryota > Metazoa > Chordata > Mammalia > Proboscidea > Elephantidae > Elephas > Elephas maximus. The sequence goes on from NC_064820.1 coordinate 52,326,357, forward strand.
CTACAGGGTTGCTATGAGTCGTAATCAACTAGAGGGTCACAGGTTTTTCAGTGAGTATATTTACAGACACCTTTAGAATTACTATCATCCCTAATTATGCGTGACTGCTGGTATTAAAGCAGTAGCACGATAAAGGACTATAATAGACCTTCTCTCTCCTTGTCTTTACCTCTCAGTACCATCTCAAAAAGAAAATTGTTTGGCACTTTGAAGATTTTACCAGTCTTTCTGTCAAAACTTAGCCGTATGTTTATGGACTAGGTAAAAACACCTATGTCAATTATACATCATGCATTGGCAATTTAAATGAAGCCTCTTTTCTTTTTTTCTACTTTCCTAGTGGAAATGCAAAATGCAGCACTAAGGACAGAGGAGAGTTGTAGAGGCAATGCAATACTGTAATAGCTATTTTACATAGAAATGACATTATTGAACTCTAAAATGATATCGAGTATACTCTGAGGATTCTCACTTTTATGGACACTCCCATCAGTCTCCTCTGTGGGCTCCTTTCTCTGCTCTCCCCCTTAAAGCCTGCTCTCCACCAGGGTATCATTCATAACCCCTTTATCTTCTATTCCACACTTGCTCTTTAGGCAATATATACCCTCACCCATGCCTTCATTCACCACTGATTAATCCATAACTGATGACTTCAAAAGCTTTATCTCCAGTCCGTTCCTGTCTTCTAAGCCTCCAGACCCTCATAATCTGAAGCCTATTAAACCCATCCGTGTGCATATCTCACACTCATGTCACGCAGCACGATTATGCACAAAGTCATAATACATATCCCTCATGTATTCTCTACCCACCATCTGTCAGTTTATCAGACTGTTGTGGCTTGCGTGTTCCTGTGATGCTGGAAGCTATGCCAGCAGTATTTCAAACACCAGCAGGGTCACCCTTGGTGGACAGGTTTCAGTGGAGCTTCCAGGCTAAGACAGACTAGAAGGAAGCACCTGGTGGTGCTCCAAGAAATAATACAAGTCTGGGCAAATGATCAAATGTCAGAAGTTGGGCAGAGAGAGGAGTCAGGGTAATTTTGATGCTTTTTTTTTTTTTTTTGGTCTCGTGGCTTGCTGGAAGGAAAAAAAGCTATGCTATAATAAATAAATTTAAAAAATCAAGAGAATTATTTCGGGGCCCTAAGTTTTCGACTCGACGGCACGGGGTTGGGTGCTTGGTGAGTTTAATTAGTTTGGATTTCCACTTGTTGAGATGGCTGTTCCACTGGAACTTTTGGAGGCCATGAACTCTGCTGGATGCAGTTTGAAATGCATAACTCAGCTTAGAAGTTGAGGCCAGTGATTGGTTTGAGAATCATTTATATTAACATTATTAGTTAAACCTGTGGGAACTGATTAGGCCACAGGGGAGAGTGAATAAGGTGATGGAAAGCTGGATGGGACATATTCATGTAGAACACTTACATTATTGGGGGAAAAAGGGTCAGGTAAGAGTTAGAAAAATATGTTTTTGTTTATATAGAAATATGAGTAGGGAACGATCATAATGCAGAATCAATAAAAACCAATGATTTAAGAGAGTTTCAAACAGGAAGAGTGCCCAGTCAAAAGTTGTAAAATGCCACAAACGACAGTATATGGACCAATAAAAAGCATAACAAAACCCTTTGCCATCAAGCTGATTCCGACTCACAGGGACCCTACCGGACGGAGTAGAAACTGCCCCATAGGGTTTCCAAGGTGGATTCGAACTGGTCAGCAGTACGCATCTACCAGCCACTCCTTGGAAACCTTATGGGGCATTTCTACTCTGTCCTCTATGAGTCAGAATCGATTTGACGGTAGTGGGTTTGGTTTTTATATTACTTCTAACACAATATTTTTCATATTCAGCTTTTTGTTTTTCTCATTTGCCATCATCCTGGATGAAGTGCTTATTATATCATTGTTCTGCTTACTAATTTTCCCGTTTCAACCTGCCCCAGGAAATTACATCCTATTTATATCTACTAGACTTTTCTGTTGCTTGTGAAATGAAATGAAACCATTCAAAATCCTCTCACATATGTCCTAATTCTATGTCTTTAAGCTTATTATATATTTTTAAACATACACAGTCCCAGCTAAATTTAAAAAGACTCATTAATTTTTAAGACTCCTTGTCTTTGCCATTGTCTAAAAAATGTCTAGGATTTCCTCCCCTAAAACCCAAACTCAGCTTTGACATATCCTCATATTACTTCAAGAGCTAGCTTACTGCCGGTTCCTTCACAGCACCTCCTTTCGTCCCACCCCAGCAAGTTGGAGCGTATCTCCTCCCTGCCCCAAACTCTTATCTTGTCTCTGTGATTTCTAGCATTTCACGGCATCTATTAGCAAAGAGTGCATCCCTTACCATAATAGAGTGTCCATAATAATTGGATAAATAAAAACCACTTAATAAACTCTGAAAATACAACTTTAGCTCTTATTCCTCACCAAACTAGATGCCAATCTTCTTTATACTTAAATTGCCTAGCAAATAATATGTGTACTGCTAAATTAATCACATTTATGTACATAAAGGTTTAATGCCTCCTTCTAAGAGTTTAAAATATATATGATCATTTGTTCTTTGTGGTTGTTTAGAAATTAATTAGGTACAAGTCTTTTTTATTTCTCTTTGAGTAGTATAATTATGATGCATATTTTAAAAACTGTTCTAATTTTCTTGCTTTAGACAACAGGAAGAAAAATGTCATTCAATGGTATTTTTATTATGTCATTTAAATTTACCTCAAACGAAGATCACAGTATTTATTCTACTGAATGCAAACGTCTAGTTGCCCGACATGAAATATGCTTCTATAAGTCTATAGCTTTAATTAAAGGATACATAATGGAGCAGAATTTCCCGTGGAATAAGTACATCTATGCTGCAATATTCTGTATTTATGATGATATGTAGATTTTCCAAAGAAACACAAATGCTTAACTTATAAAGGGTGAGTAGATGTAATATGTAAAATGTTTAAATTTAGGTTTCTTTTTTTTTAAGTCCGATCTTAAAATCACTCAGTGGTCCATAAACTAAGAGTGCTGAGAAGCCAAACTACTCCTTGGCTTCTCAGCACTCTTAGTTTATGGACCCCTGAGTGATTTTTTATTTTATTCTTTACTTGTGACTCGCTGCACTTTGTTCTTCTAAGGAAAGGAGAAAAACTGTTAATGGTCATGTCATCCTCAACCACAGTATGTTCTAACACCATTCATTCTAGTGTAAAATTCAATAAGTTGTGGTCCATGCTTTAACTGTTTCCAAAGAAGGACTAAAAGAAAGTTCACATTAGTAATCTTGTTGATAAGGTTCCTGGGTGGCACAAATGATTTGAGCTCAACTATCAACTTGATGGCAAAAGCCTTGGCTTCACCAACGTACATGTTGGCAGTCCAAACTCACCCAGGGGCATGGCAGCAGAAAGGGTTGGTGATCTGCTTCCATAAAGATTACGGCTAAGAAAACCCTATGGATCAGTTTTACTCTGAAACACATCGGGTCACCACGAGTCAGATCAACTCCACGGCAAGGTTTTTTTTTTTCTTTTTTTTTACCTTGCTGACAAAATAAACTCATGGCACAGATATTGAGGGCAACTTTATTTTGAAGCACAACTGAATTACTATCAGTTGCATACGGTTTTATGTTTGGTGATATATTTTCATCCAACTACTGTGAAATATGTCTAAATATGTGGCTAAGTTAAGGTTTATTTGAGTTTGGAAGTTTTAATTTCAGAAGAATTCTTCCTTTATTGCTACCATAATCCTCCCACCACATTGTGTGTTTTCAAATCATCCAGTTTATTTATTTTTTCCCCGCTGATAATATAGGTCACTTCCCCTGTGTTTCTTATTACTCTGCAGATCTCATAAAATCCAGGTCCTTATTAGCCACAGATCTGATAAAATTGTTGTCATAATAGTTTTTACAAGGGAAGGTCTAAAACTCGAAGGAAAGTAGACTACAGTGCTGTAATGAGGCTCAGTGGCTGGCCTTTGGTCTCTGTTCATTTCAATATAGTAGGCTGTAATGCAAGCCACTGAGAGTTTGCTAACACTCTCAGAAAATCAGTGTGGTATTTCATAAGTAGCACATGTCTTTTAAATAAAGGAGGTATGGGATTGACTATTTCAAGGGGGATTTCTGAATTCCTCTGGTCTTAGCAGCAAGGATATCTTACTAATGTACAGACCAAAGTCACTTCAGGTGTTTCAAGCCAAAAAGCACTTAGAATATGCAGAAAGGGTTAGTGATCTGCTTCCATAAAGAAGATTCCTAGGGCTGCCATAACAAACCACCACAAATAGGGCTCCATTATAAAAGCAGAAATTTATTGTCTCATAGTTCTGAAGACTAACAGTCTCTCCGGAGGTACAGGTCTCTCCAAAGTTTCTAGAGGAAGATCCTTTCTTGTTTCTTTCAGCTTCCTGTAGCCTGAGGTGTTCCTTAGCTTGCAGCTATAACCCAACCCCACAGTGACAAGGACAGTTTCCCTTCTGTCTGTCTCTACATCTCCTCTCCTCTTTTATAAGACACCACTCAGATTTGATTAGTACCCATTCTACTCTGCTATGACCTCATGTTAACAAGTAACATCTTTAGGGAGCCTATCTCCAAATAAGGGTATGCTCACAAGGAGATACTGCATAGTTTAAAATCAGGGAAGGTATGTGTCAGGGTTGTATCCTTTCACCATACTTACTCAATCTGTATGCTGAGAAAATTATCAGAGAAGCTGGACTATATGAAAAAGAACATGGCATCAGGATTGGAGGGAGATTAATTAACAATCTGTGACATGCAGATAACACAACCTTGCTTGCTGAAAGTGAAGAGGACTTATAGCACTTATTGGTGAAGATTAAAGACTACAGCCTTCAATACGGATTACACCTTAACATAAAGAAAACAAAATCCCCACAAGTGGACCAATAAGCAACACCATGATAAAGACAGAAAAGATTGAAGTTGTCAAAGATTCCATTTTACTTGGACCCACAATCAATGCCCATGGAAGCAGCAGTCAAGAAATCAAAAGATGCGTTGCACTGGGCAAATCTGCTGCAAGAGATCTCTTTAAAGTGTTAAAAAGCAAAGATGTCACCTTGAAGACTAAGGTGTGCTTGACACAAGCCATGGTGTTTTCAATCGCCTCATATGCATATAAAAGCTGGACAATGGATAAGGAAGACAAAAGAAGAATTGATGCCTTTGAATTATGGTGTTGGCAAAGAACATTGAATATCCCATGGACTGCTAGAAGAACAACAAATCTGTCTTGGAAGAATTACAATCAGAATGCTCCATAGAAGCAATGACAGCAAGACTTCATCTCACATACTTTGGACATGTTATCAGGAGGGACCAGTCCCTGGAGGATATCATGCTTGGTAAGGTAGAGGGTCAGCGAAAAAGAAGAAGACCATCAATGAGATGGACCGACACAGTGGCTGCAACAATGGACTCAAGCATAACAACCGTGAGGATGGGGCAGGACTGGACAGCGTTTCATTCTATTATACATAGATAGAATCAGTATGAGTTGGAACCAACTTGATGGCACCTAAGAATGACAACAACACAGGTACTATGGTTAGGACATCAAATATCTTTTGGAGAGATACAATTCAATCTATAATAGAAGAGAAAAGCTAAATGTAATATAAAATACCATCTCTAAATAGCTAAATTAGAATAATTCCAACAAATATGTATTGACTATCTTATACATAGGAGTCACTGGTAGGCTGAAAAGGTTAAGCAGAAAGCTACTAACTAGTGGTTGGTGGTTTAAATCCACTTAATGTGCTTGCCTCAAAAGGAAGACCTAGTGATCTACTTCTGAAATATCATAACCATTGAAAACCCTATGGAGTGCAGGTCTACTCTGAAATACAAGGACTGCTATGAGTTGAAATTAACTGGATGGCAGCTAGGTTTTCTTTTTTTTTTTTGGTATCACCTACATAGCAGGTATTGTTCTAAGCACTGTGAAAAATGCAAACATGAATTATGTACAAATTCTTTCTTCAAGGACCTTCAAGACTAATAGGAGAACAAAGACTTACATAAATAAGACCAGGAAAGAACTTAAAATATGTTCATAAATAACTACAGTACACAATAGGTGCCTTGGGTTTTCATAAGAGAGAAACGACTGGTCATTATCTGTTTAAGGAAAGTACTATTATCCAAGAAATGCAAAAACAGCATTTGCTGATGAGTCCCTGGGTCTGAATATTTTATTCACAGCACAAATATTTACCTATCAATGAATGTGCTGCTTTCTGTGCTTGGCACTAGGAATACAAAGAGAATTAGACGTAGTCCCAGTCCACAAGAAGACAAGGTCTAGAACAGACAGACAATTCAATAATGTCTTATAAAATACTGTAACCTCTATGATAAAATTAAGCAAAGGGTAGCCCTAAAAATACTATAACCTCTATGATAAAATTAAGCAAAAGGTAGCCCTAGGGCTTACAAAAAAGAGAGGTTAAGTCTCCTGTGGAGAAGGGCAGGAGAGTTAGGCAGATTTCATAGAGGTGGTGAATTGATACTTTACCTTCTTCACTACACAAACACTTATTGAGCACTAAGCCAGTACTAGTCCCTGTGCTTGCCACCCAGAATACCAAGAAGATCAGACACAAGGTAGAGATAAAGAGATTAAATGCCATGAAAAGTTATATGGTCTGGTGGTATATTTATTTTTTCAGTTAGTGCTTTAGCCTTGATAATACAAAACAAATCAAAGGCCATACAAGTGTTTTCATACACTTTAAAGCCTCCAACTTCATATACTTTTTCCCAACTAAGATGCAGGATCATAATGAAAAACAGCCAAAAATTTGATCAAATAGAATCTCAAAAAGTGGTAAGTTCTGCTTATAGTTATAAATTTTACATTTTTCTTCTTGAAAATGTTTTTTAAAATAATCAGCATCTACTTATTTAACAGACACCCTGGTGGTGTAGTGGTTAAGAGTTCAGCAGCTAACCAAAAGGTTGGCAGTTCAAATCCACCAGGCTCTCCTTAGAAGCTCTATGGGGTAGTTCTACTCTGTCCGATAGGGTCGCTATCAGTTGGAATCCACTTGGCAGCAACAGGTTACTTATTTAACTGCAGACTTTTGAAGTTGAAAATTATTCATTTTCATGGATTACGTGGATAAATAGACATTTCATTTCTATGTATTTTGTTTTTACTCCTAAAATAGTAATTATTTAAGATGAAATTTCATACTTGAATTGCATTGACGTTTTTATCTACTAGCAGCTTGGTATAATCTGAGAAGCCAATTGGGTGATGTGTCAAGGAAGAAAATGGTTCTGTCAGAAGCATATGTTCCCAGGTCTATAACAAGTACCGAGGGTATGTAGGCACAGTCACATTTGCTATGAAATATTTAAGGATTGGGGACCAAGTTTCCTTCTTTATCTGGTCAATTCATATGACACTAGTGTGTATGTTAAGAGCTGCCAGCTCAGTGAGAGATTTTCAGTCACCTACAAAATGAATCAGATGAATATGCATGCCAGTCCCCACAATGACCTCATATATGTTTTTGTGTAGATGTATCTAGAAATTTAAAAACTTAAAAAAATTTTAGGATAAATCAGGCATATCATATTACACCATTAATTCTTGTATGTTTTCTTTCCCCTTTCATTCCTTCTTTCATCATTCAGTGACACTTATTAAACATATTTTGCTTCAATAGAAAATATATTTACAATAAGGATATTGCTCAGGTAAGCCAAATCCCATTAGCTGGTGGGAGTTCCACCTGCTTTTCTATGTAGCCCAGTCAGTTTGAGGAAAATTTTAAATTAATTATAAATTTAACAAATTCTACAAGAGGTTTTTGTGACTTCTACTTTTTAGTTCATTTATAAAAGATATGGCTTCAAGTAATCTTTAAGTGAAAGACCGTGTGTTTGGTTTATGCAACAGCTAAGAAATCACACAGCAAAAACAAAAACAAAAAATATGAAGAAACAGAATCTCAGATTTTCCTTGGTACCAGAGAAGGAACTGAAGAAAAAATAAAAAAAGTGACAACTCAAGAACTGATCTTGTTTGTGCATCAAAAATAGCGATTCCTGAAGTAATAGTTTCATTGTGTTTTGAAATTACTAATTCAAAAGTCATTATTTCAAAACCCAAATGGTGTTATATAACAGAAAAATAAATAAAAGAGAAATATCATTTCTCTTATTACAATTTCAATTATTTCTATTTAAAGAGAAATATCAGCTTATAGAATGAGTTTATGAGAATATCAGTTTGGTTAAATCATGCCAAAACTGTTCGCTATTTAAAAATTGAGGCAAATGTCTTAATTTATATTCTTACTCAATCCCTCTGACCTTTTCTCTCACTAATCCTCAACCTGAGCACAGAGCTTTAGACAGGCTAATCTAATTACTTGTACTCACACCTCCCTTTTTTAATTTCTTCTGCACAATTGCTCCCTGCAGATGCTTAGCATACTCTCCACCTCATCTCTCTTCTTTTCTATCATCTCCATCCTCAAATGGGCATCCAACTTGCCCAGAAGAATCCCAAAGTCTCTAAAACACAGTCACACCTCTCTTTTCTATGAATCTGTGTATTGCAGCGGCCTTAGAATATTTTAAGCCTAATCCAAGGGCAAGTAGTGGCACCGCCAGAATATCTTTTTAGGGGAGGCTTAGGGATAAAAAATGGGTTATGTGAAAAAGGGGTTTAGGAGGATCCCCTAGAGGATTTGTAGTAAAACTCTTTCCTTAGCCAGCAAACTGCCTCTGTTTAGAATTTTAATTACTGATCAATAAAAAGAGCAGCATGTCCTAATGACATTTATTCACACTCATATAACATTGCAAAAAAAAATTAATATCCATGTTAACTAATTTATTTTTAAATTTGGAATGATTTGGTGAGCAGAAGCTCTCACAAGCCACTCCTTGGTGTTTTACAGAGAGAAACGGCCATGTTTATTCTTTTGCTTTAAAGAAAGCCTGCAACAGCACTACATGTGTTTAGGACATGGTAAGTCCCAAACAGTCCTTCAGTGACCGAATGAAGAAATGACCTCCAGACTTGGTTAAGTGCTACAATTAAACACCTTGTCTTTTCCTTCAGGTACACACAGTACTTTGTATTTTTATTTGTACTTGGCAGTGGGTGCAGCAAATGGTTTGTGCTTGTTTACTAACCTAAAGGTTCTCAATGGGGACTCACCCAGAGACACTGTGGAAAAAGGTATGGCGATATGATTCCATAAAGATTATAGCCAAAAAAACTCTACAGAGCTGTTTTACTCTGTAACACAGGGGGTCACCATGAGTCGGAATCAACTCGATGCAACGAGAGTGTATGTGTATTCCTCCAACTACAGTGAAAGTAACATGGGAAAGGATCATGTCTATTTCCACTTCCTATTATATTTCTATCCTCTAAAAAAGTGCCTGCAACTAAGATGAACTCACTAAATATATAAGGAATAAATGAATTAATAAGTAAATACAGAGGGTTTTAATAAATAAAGGTCCTTTATCATAATCTTAGTCTATAAGTATCTGAGCCAGAAATATTTTATTCTGTTTTAGCCATCTCATGAAAATGCAGACAAACTGGAAGAAATCCAGAAAATTAAAAGGGGAAAAAGACGATTAAGCAAATGGAAGCCTGAAGAAAGGTTAAAGAAGCTAAGTGCGCAAAACTTGGCTAGAGGAAAACTATAAAGAAATGCAAAAAGATTCCACACAAACTTGAAAGTAAAGAAAGCAGGGACTTAGTTTGACCATTATGCATAGAGGAGTGAGGAGGACCATAGAGCCAACGCTGGTTTGTCCTACAGCCCCATTCAGTTCTCTGAAATGAGCTGCAGAGGGTCACAATAAGAATGCTTAAGGGCCCCTGAAGTTACCTAGTGGTTTTGTGATCAGAGCCCTCTATGGTTCTCCGGCCTACAACCTCTTCAAAGGGTCTGCTGTGGGTTGAATTGTGTCCCCCAAAAAGTGCGTCAAATTGGCTAAGCTATGATTCCCAGTATTGCATGATTGTCCACCATTTTGTCATCTGATGTGATTTTCCCATGTGTTGTAAACCCTACTACCTCTATGATGTTAATAAGGCAGGGTTAGAGGCAGTTATGTTAATGAGGCAGGACTCAGTCTACAAGATTACATTGTGTCTTAAATCAATCTCTTTTGAGATATAAAAGAGAGCAGCAAGCAGAGAGACAGGGAGACCTCAAACAACCAAGAAAGTAGTACCAGGAGCACAGTGTGTCCTTTGGACCCTGGGTCCCTGCTCCTACCCCAGGGGAAGATTAATGACGGTGACCTTCCCCCAGAGCCAACAGAGAGAGAAAGCCTTCCCCTGGAACTGGTGCACTGAATTCAGACTTCTAGCCTCCTAAACTGTGAAAGAATAAACTTCTGTTTGTTAAAGCCATCCATTTGTGGTATTTCTGTTACAGCAGCACTAGGTAACCTAGACAGGGGCCCACACTGCTTCTGGTAGGTGGAGGCTGGCAATTATCACTGTTACTTGGCTGCAAAACAAGCACCCAAGGGAAAACTACAACCACTTCTCTCACTTATCAACATGGTTAGGTTCCAAAGACCAGGTCATTAATGGAAATCGGTGTTATGGGAAAATGGAGGATAACCACATCAAACCACAAAATGGAGGATGACTACATCATTATATAACTGCCAAATTACATTATTACATAACTGCCAAACCACTGAGAATCACGACACAGACAAGCTGACACATAACCATAACCAGCACAGCCAGCGTTACTCTTGCCTCACACCTTAACCTTCATTATTGCCAGATAAAAGTCATCAATGTGAGAAACAGTCAGATAGTAGATTTTTTACTATCATTGTTTAAATGTGAAATGTTGGGTAATGAGATAGTTGATAAGGGCAGAGTAGGTATATTTTGAGTTAGTAGTTTTACACACAAAAAAAAACACTTTTTTAATGCCACAGCCATAGCCCAATTTTCTTTATATTACTAAATGTGGCTTAATGGAAAACAGTCAGCATTAATGATCAGAATGTTGTTGTTGTTGTTAGGTGCTGTCAAGTCTGTTTTGACTCACAGCTACCTATGTACAACAGAATGAAAAACTGCCCAGTCCTTTGCCACCTTCATAATCATTGCTATGTTTAAGCCCATTGTACTTGCAGCCATGTGTCAATCCATCTCGTTGAATTCCTCGTTGTCACTGACCTACTTTACCAAAATTATCAGAATAAGTAGTTGCAAATACAAAAGTATGTATTTTTCTCTGGCCCCACTGCAAATATGTACTACTGAAAATGCATAAGCATCCTAGATGGTGGGTTCATAATTCGGACTCAGATAACATCCATTTCTTAAATTTTGACCTCTATGGACATTAGCAGACAAGCAAGTATTACACTGGGTATTAAGAGTCTAATATAATAAGCATAATGTCGCATTTTGCTTTAATATTTTCCAACGTAATTGTTCTTTCCCTTAAAAGAGTTATTTTCCCTTATAAAATATTAATTAGTTCTTCATTTAAGCTCAAATAGTGGTTGAATGATATCTTGTCATTTATATTTGTGTTTATTATAGACCAAAACAAATTCTTTGGTGTCAGAGGGGGTGGAGGGTAGGGACCTACTTAAGAATAAGTAGGACAGCATAGTGGAAAGACTAGATTGAATGGAGAAGTGCTAAACTTCTGAAATTTAGCATTAACTAGACCTTAAAAAATTTCATTTCTCTAGGTCTCCATCTCCTCCCTTATAGAAAAAAAACCTAGAAAGACCCCAACAATCTGGTCAAATCTAAGAGTTCTGTTTTGTAGGAGTTATATGCATTTTAGATAAAGAAACTGAAAGAGTTAAAGCTTTAAAACTTTTAAGAAATTTAATATGAAAACTAATTTAAGACAGGCAAAGAAAAGGAGGTGGCTTTTAAAATCCTTGTGAGGGAAAAATAGGAAGAGTGGGATTGTCTGGACTTCAGGAAAAGGAAGTTGAAGAAGTCAAATATAACTCCTTACTGTTACGCCAGAGAAACTCAAAAATAATAATGCAAAATTTTCTAGAGTGGATGTGGGGAAGATTATAATACGTTCAATTTTGGAGATAATGAGTTTAATATGTTTCTCATCCAAATGGCAGAAGGCAATTGAAACTGTAATATTCTAGAACTCAGGAGGGATGCCAGGGCTAGGAAACCAGCTTCGCTTTAGGAGTTTTTGTACAGTTTTGAAAACTGAAACTACAAGAGAACATGAGTACTTCGAAGAAGAAATTACAGACAGAAGGGGGAAAAGAGCCAAAGTGATGGTCATAAGCCAGGTCTACTTTTAGGCAGCAAGACAATGAACCAGTAAATGAAGCTGAAATGAAAATCTCTGAAAAAAAGGAGATAGTGGTTTGGCATAGAGAGCAGAGAGAGATCTTTCCAAGAATGTTGGAGAGATCAATCCAAGTTAGTCATGTAAATTTAATTCTTGTCTCTCTTTACATACCTTAATAATTAATATTTTTCTGCTATTTGTGTGCATCATTCTGATACTAAGGTTTTATAAAATGAGTATTAAATATTTAATAAGACTCACTTTTAGGCAGACATACACGCAGTCCCTGGGTTACAAACAAGACCCATTCCTAAGTCTGTCTTTAAGTCGCATTTGTAGGAAAGTCAGAACAAATACATACGGTTATTCAGCATCAGTTAGTCAAATGTTTGTCTTAGCAGATAGTATATATTTTACGTTTTCATGCATATAAAGAAGCCCTGGTGGCACAGTGGTTAAGAGCTCAGCTGCTAACCAAAAAGTTGGCAGTTCAAATCCACCAGCCACTCCTTGGAAACCGTAAGGAGCAGGTCTACTCTGTCCTATGGGGTGGCTACGAGTTGACAGCAACGGGTCTGTTTTTCTATGCATATAAAACACTTCAGAAACACTTCCAAACTGTGCAGTGTTTTCATGAGTATGACAAAGTAGTGCATACATTCGTTATTACAAACCATTGTATTTAACTGAAAATGTTAATAGGCTTTACAGTAATCCATTCCTAAGTATGAGTTGTCCGTAAGTTGGAAGTTCACAGGGTACTGCCTGTATTTGCGTAAGTCTGTCATCAGTCTAGATTTCAATAACCAAAGTTTTCACATGATTAAATCATCAATCAGTGTGAAATACTATCTTTGAATAGATATACAGATAGCTGCTGTTATGGATTGAATTGTGTCCTCTAAAAATATGTGTCAACTTGGCTAGGCCATGATTCCCTGTATTGTGTGATTGTCCACCATTTGGTCATCTGAAGTGATTTTTCTATGTGTTGTAAATCCCACCTCTATAATGTTAATGAGGCAGGATTAGAGGAGGTTATGTTAATAAAGTGGGACTCAATCTACAAGATTAGGTTGTGTCTTAAATCAATCTCTTGAGATATAAAAGAGAGAAGTGAGCAGAAAGAGAGGGGGACCTCATACCACCAAGAAGCAAGAGCCAGGAGAAAAGCGTGCCCTTTGGACCCAGGGTCCTTGTGCTAAGAAGCTCCTTGACTGGGGAATATTGATGGCAAGCAGCTTCCCCCAGAGCCAAAAGAGACAGAAAGCCTTAACCTGGAGCTGGTACCCTGAATTCGGACTTCTAGCCTCCTAGACTGTGAGAGAATAAATTTCCTTTTGTTAAAGTCATCCACTTGTATTTCTGTTATAGCAGCACTAGGTAACTAAGACAGCTGCCTTCCAGTCAACTCTGACTCATGGCGACCTTATGTACAACAGAACGTAGCCTTGCCCGTTCCAGCATCATCCTCATGATCGCCGGTGCAGATGAGTTCATCATTGCTGCTATTATACCAATTCATCTAAGGTCTCCTTTGCCTTCGCTAGCCCTCTACATCACCAAACATGATGTCTTCCTCCAATGATTGATCCCTCTTAACCATGAGTCCAAATCAAGTGAGTCAGACAATATTCTGTAGTGATTCATAAGGTTTTCATTGGCTAATTTTTGGAAGTAATTTTCAGAAGAAGATTGCTAGACTTTTCTTCCTAGTTTGTCTTAGTCTGAAAGCTCTGCTGAAACCTATCCACCATAGGTAACTCTGCTGGTTACATGAAATACCACTGACATAACTTCCAGCATCACAGCAACACGTCAGCCACCACAATGACAAACTGGTATTGGGTATCTGAATAGTTCACCTAAATATAGTGCTGTTGGTGGTATATATATACACTGCACTTCGATTCAACAAAACTTTAATTCAGTAAAATTTTTGATCCTTTGCACTTTTCAAGACATCATGATGAAAGATGGTTGGAAACAACTAAAATACAAGGCAAAACATGATCAATTCAGATGATAATAAAGAGAACAAAAAGTGCTACAGAAATTCAGGAAAGAGAGAAACTACTTTGGTTAGTTCAGAGACCGTAGGAAGCTGTAAATAAGTGACATTTAGTTGATCCAGGGAGGTAGTAGGATTTTGATAGATGATGATGATGGTGGGGCTGGAAATAGTATTTCAGATGGAAGAAAAATAAGTTAGGAAAGATCCAGAGGGATTAGGTACAGAGGCTGTATCTTTAGCATCTGACTTAGTTCTTAGCAGATAGAGGGTGTTCCAGATATATTTGTTGTATTAATCAATGATTAAATAAATAAATTAGCATGCAAACCTTGGAAAATCATAGGATTCAGTTGGTATATAGATTGCATGAAGGGGAATAGAGGCAGTTCTGGTTATTCATGATGCTATTTTTCTCTGCCCACCCCCAAGAGTTTTTGACAGTCACTGTCTTCACTGAGAAACTTGTGCTCAAACTGAAGAAGTCAGGCTTAAAAAAATTAATTGAATTATTAAAACTCGTGGATGAGAATATCATGTCTGAAAATATAAATATAATGATAATTCCTCACATGAAAATGTGCATATTGATTATCTCAAAAGATGTAAATTTGCTCCAAATATTTAGTGTTGATTTTTCATAAAATGTATATAGCAACTACATTCATCTTTATATGCACAGATTAGTTCTTCACCCATCAAGGGGGCAGGAGCAGGGATGTCAGTTTAAAAATAAGAAGCATAGAAGGAATTAAGCAGTGAGTATGAGTGCAGATAACTAGATGGTTACTTAACAGCTGGGTAATTATCCTAGGTACAGCCAATAATTACTACCAAGATTTGTGATAAATTCCTGAAAATCTGGTTGAAGACAAAAAGTTAAACACATCTGCCTGGAAGGGAGTAAGAAGAGGTAGGTGAAGCTAGATCTGACTGGTAGAATTTGGACAGGCAAAATAGAGGGCACAAGAAGAATAATACATGCCGGTATATGCAGAAGTACAAAGTATTGGAGAGGCTGGGCAAAATCAACCTTGCAGAGCAAAAAGTGAATTCTGGAGACCCATTACCTGTTGCCATTCAGTCCATTCCGACTCATAGTGACCCTATACGACACAGGAAAACTGCCCCATAGGGTTTCCAAGGGGCACCTGGTGGATTCAACTGCTGACATTTTGGTTAGCAGCTGAACTCTTAACCACTACACCACCAGGTTTCCGAATTCTGGAGAGAAGTTGGAAATAGGGTGGATTAGGTATAATGGAGTTTCATTACAAAGGAATTCAAAATCAGACAAAAGAATTTGGGGTCAGAATGGAATAAAGCAGGGAGGTTTGGAAATTCTTGAATAGCTGAATGAAATAAAAAATAAGATTTTTTTAATTGCTCTGGAAGCAATGTGTAATGCACTGAATTGTGTCCCCCCCAAAATATGTGTCAACTTGGTTAGGCCATGTGTGGTTGTCCTCCATTTTGTGATTTTCCTATGTGTTATAAATCATAATCTCCACCTGTGGTTAAAAAGGATTAGGGTGGGATGTAGCAACCTTGCTCAGGCCACATCCCTGATCTAATGTAAGAGGATTTTCCCTGGGGTGTGGCCTGCACCACCATTCATCTCTCAAGAGATAAAAGGAAAGGGAAGGAAGCAGAGAGTTGGGGGCCTCATGCCACCAAGAAAGCAGTGCTGGGAGCAGAGCACGTCCTGTGGACCTGACATTCCTGCACTGAGATGCTCATAGACCAAGGAAAGACTGATGACAAGGACCTTCCTCCAGAGCCAGCAGAGAGAGAAAGCCTTCCCCTGGAGCCAGGGCCCTGAATTCTGACTTTCAGCTTACTGGACTGTGAGAGAATAAACTCCTCCTCATTAAAGCCACCCACTTGTGATATGTCTATTACAGCAGCACTAGATGACTAAGACACAATGTGAATGATAAATTGGAATAGGAAGTGAAATCATTTAGAAGGAGTTCATGATAGTATGAGGAGGTGAAGGTGGTAAGGGTCTGACTAGGTTGGAGACAGCAGGGATTAAGGACAAAAAGAAAAGTTTTACTTCGTGACAATCCCTAGTATAAGAATGGAAGGAAAAGCATGGAAGACGATTCTAAGATTTCCAACCTGAGAATACAGGAATGAGGTAATGGGGAAGGTCTGGCTACATGGTAAGATGTGATTCATTTTTGGACATGTTCGTTTTGAGGAGACTAGAAGAACAGCCAGATGAAAGCGTTCTGTCACAGTTGAAAAAATGGGTCTGAAGAATGGGAGGAGTAGGGGTCAGGAATGGAGGTGCTGCTTTAGGAAGCATATGAGTAGAGATGGTATGAGCAGTAAGTATAGCTGGAAAAAAGAATAGAGGTTAAAGATGGAGAACAGAAAGCTCAGAGAAGCACAAGTAAAAAAAACAGTCAATAGGTATAAAAAAAGATGCTCAGAATTTGAGAATTACAAAGATACAGAATATAGTTTTAGACTCATCATGCAAAGGTAGATTACCACTACAAAAATAGTGATAGCATGGTTGTGTGAAGAACAAAATACAAAGAATCAACAACAGTTTGTGCAGAAGGAAACAATACTATAGACTTTATGTTAATGGACAGGTAAAGGAAAGTCAAAAAAATGAAAGGTTGTACAAAGCGTTTTTAAATTAAACCAAAAAAACAAACTTGTTGCCATCGAGTCAATTCCAACTCGAAACAACCCTACAGGACAGAGTGGAACCACCTCATACGGTTTCCAAGGAGCGGCTGATGGATTTGAACTGCCATCCTTTTGGTTAGCAGCCACGCTCTTAGCCACTGTGCCGCCAGGGCTCCGTTTTATTTATTTAGGTAACTTTATGGTTATCGCTCTGTGTCATGTATGTGTTTTATACTTTTTAAGACTAAAAGAAACCTGATGATATTTGAAAGCTGATAGAAGGAAACCATTAATTTTAAAAAATTAATTTAAAGAAAAAAAAACAGAAATCAAAGTAGAGAAATCTGTTGTTGTTCATAAATGAGATGTATCTCCCTCACAGATTCAAGTAAAAAAGAGGAAAGGCAAATTTAGGAACATAGAAAAAATTTGAATTTCCAGATGGTGCCTACTGGAACTTTTTTGTTCCCCTCCTCAATAAAGGAAAAGACTTAACTGTCACATTCTAAATCCAACACATTCCATATATTTTAGAATTAACAGAATCTAGGAGAAATTTCAATTCCAGGTAAAGCCCTGGGCTTCTTTGAACTATTGTTCCCGAAGGAGCTTATAAAACAGCAGTGCATTTTCCTTAAGGAATGTACACATTAGTCTTCAGCAGGAGACTGTTAACAGGAAATCATCCTCAATTAGCCATTATGGTATATTCTGGGCCATGCATTTTAATAGGAATAATTTCTTTAATTGTCAATCTCCTACACTACTTAGATCCAAGGAAGCTTCCATTTACTCTGCTGTAACTTGAAAACATAAATTTCCCTAATGTCTGATCTATATCAAACAATAAGCTCTATTACCTCAGGATTTATCTACTGGGAAAGTCTCATATGTTTGTCAAGAAATGATTAAAACCTCCTTTCAATGCATGTTTTTCAAAGGACATGAGCAACATATGTACTCACATAATTTTACAATGCAATAAAATACAACTTATCTGTAATAAGAGACTAAATGATTGTTTGGATTTTCTTGTTTTTATTTTTTTTATTTTAGAGTAATTTTAGATTAAAAATAAAATTACAAAAGTAGTACAGAATGTTCCCATTTACACATACCCAGTTTCTCTTATTATAAAAAAATACACCTCATATTTATGTGAACATTTTTCACAGTTAATGAACCAATGTTGATGCATTATTATTAAAGCCCACATTTTATTCAGATTTTCTTATTTTTTACCTAATGTACTTTTCTTGCTCCAGGATCCCTTCACATTAATTGTCATGTCTCCTTAAGCACCCCTTGGCTTTTACCGTTTCTCAGACTTAACTTTTTTTTTTTAATTGCCTTGATAGTTTTGAAGAGTCCTGGACAGAAGTTTTGTAGGATGTTCTACAACTAGGATCTGTCTTACATTTTTCTCATGATTAGATTGGAACTATGGGTTTGGGGGAGGAAGATCACAAAGGTAAAGTTCCATTCTCAACACATTGTATAAAGTGCACATATTATAAACATGACTTAATCGCTGTAAATCTTAACTCTGATTACCTGGCTATGGTAGTGTTGGTCAGGTCTCTCCACTGTAAATTTATTCATTTTATCATCCTTTCTTTGAAAGGAAGTCACTAGGTACAGCCCACAATTAAACTGGGGAGTTATGCTTTACCTCCTTGATGGTGGAGTATCTCCACAAATTTTTGGAATTCTACACAGAGATTTGTCTCCTTAATTTTTTTTATTGATTCAATTATTGCTTAAATCCATATGGACTCATGATAATTTTTTATACTTCGGAATATAAATACTATTAATTTATTTTGTTGCTCAATGTATTCCAGTTTTGGTCATTAGAAACTCTTTACATTATCTTTTCAAATTTAACCTAAGCACTCCCAGTCATTAATGGCTTTTTCATGTAGCACAATTCTTCATTTATATCAGCATCACAAGTAGGGGTTAGAGGTGACAGACGTGTTTGTCTTCAAATAAAGTTTTCTATAGCTACAATCAACTGATAAGACATTCTAAAATAGACCTTCAAGCAACTGTCATAAACTTGATCTTATGCTCTCTGTCACAAGAAAAGCAGAGCAGAATCATTCTAGTGCTTTTATTTCAATACTTGTGATTACATGATGAAAGTCTGATCATACATATGTCCCCAAATTATTTCCCATTGTTTGTTAATATCATATTTTAAGTGATTTTTCTTTTAAAGCAGAATATTTTTCACCTCTTTGGCAAGATAACATACTAAGACATTTAAATAGTATGTGAAAACCCTTTAAGTGTGGGCTAATCTTTCCACAGCCAAATTATGCTTTAAATTTTAATATTAAAATGCTAATTTTCACTGACCTTTAGTCAAAAGGTACAGCCATATGCTGCATTACGTTCGTTTGGGCAATGGTCTACCACATACAGGTCTGTGGACCCATAAGGTTATAATGAAGTTCAGAATTCCTGATTGAGAACTGGATGTGTATCAGAGAACAGGACCAAGCACAACACAAAAGGAAAGTTTCCTGGCAATTTTGGAAACCCAGAGGGTTTGGCTATGGATAAACTGTGCTCACCACACCAGGCTCCCATGGGCCCTGGGGGTTTCCATGTCCAGATGTTTCATGGGCCCCACTCTCAAGACCACCCTGAGCAGTAGGACAGTGGCCTCCAGGAGCCTGATTTGGCACGGTGTTCGAACAATGTCCAAATCACATAACGTCTTATTTCACAAAATGTATCGTGGCCATTAAGCAATGCATGACTGTACACAAAAATAAAAAAATATATATATTTTTTACCTTTAATTTAGCTGTCTGTAATGTATTATCTAAATTAGCTCTTTGGGATAAATATTCAATTTTTAAAAGAATATCTATGTTTAGAACTTACAGTTTAAAACTTTTACAAGGGGACCTTAGAAGTCTGTATTTTCAAAGTGACACAGAACTTTCTGAAAAGGTAACTATTAAAACTGCTCAATAAAAGAATAATGGATTAAAAAAGTGAACCATATTCGCCAAATAATATATTTCTACACTGAGTATCTTCTATTTACATAATTCATCACATTAGTTCATAAATTTTGTGGTTAGCTTACAGTGTAAGTTCTAACAAAGTTTTACAAAGATGCAATAGAGAATATTCTTTGACTTACATGAGGATTAATAACCCAATAGTGCATTTTTATTAGATATAATTTAACAGCTTTTGTTTCCTCTTGCACCTCTTAAGGTTAATTTAATATTATTTTATTTTAGCCATTACATATAAATCAAGAATTATATTACAAATTAATCAGATTTTTCAATATCATAAAAGCTGAGTGCTTTATTAATATATCCTAGAATACAACGAAAAATGTTTGAAAAATGTAGAGTTTAAAATGAAAAAGTGCCAAGTGAGTGCATTCTCAGTAAGATTCTGACTCACAGCAACCTTATAGGACAGAACAGAACTGCCCCACAGGGTTTTGAAGGAGCAGCTAGTAGACTCAAACTGCCGACATTTTGGCTAGCAGCCAAAAGCTTAACCACTGCATCACCAGGGCCCCTATTAATCTATTTAGAATACAATGAAAAATATTTGTGTTTAAAATGAAGAAGTGCAAAATGAGTTCATTCTCAGTAAAAGATGTGCAGATATAAAAGCACTGATATACAGGTTGTAGGTAGGTTGCACATAACTTCAGAATTCTCAATTATTGCTACTTGGAAAATATAAATAAGCAACAATATACTCTCTGGAAAATAAAACTTGATAACCTTGCTAGAACCAGCGCTCTCACTGCTGCTCTGAATTTGGCCGGCTATATCTTAGGAGAGACATACTTTCACATACTTCCAGATAATCCACACACCCCTCTAATATCAAGTCTGATACGAACTTGGCTCTTGATTCAGATGTGGCATGAAGTCAACTTTTATCCCTTGAGATATCTTAGGTCAGCCATATTCTCTCTCACTCTATCTGCTAGTAATTTTTTGTCTAATTTACATGTGGGGTTGGAATCAACTCTATAGCAACTAATAGCAACAACCCATCTAATCTTTTTTGGCTGTTCCTTTCCCAAACCCACTAGATCCCAAGGTGAGTCACCTAAAGTACTCATTTTCTGGCTCTACTGAGTTATTGGGGATCTTTTCATTCCAATGTACTCATCAGCCAAACCTGAAATGGGGATAGAGGCCACAATTTGCATTCTCCCTGTATACACAGTTATGCTGAACTGTTGAAGAAAAATCACACAATCGTGCCAAGGATGGCACAACAAATTTATGTTCTTTAACCTCAGCCCTGTTTGTCATACTTGACTGTATCTTTTGACCTTTCCGTGGATCATCCCAAAATATTAAATCAGCTTTACCTTCAGGAAGAGCCAAGTAAGCCTAATGTGATTTAACGGTCATCTCTGCACAGCTTTCCATCACCCACCTGCATACGATCAGTCTATTCACTTCTTCCCACTGTAAGCTGGCGGAGCAGTTTGAATCCACCAGATGCTCCTTAGAAACCTTATGGGGCAGTTCTATTCTGTCCTATAAGGTTGCTGTGAGTCAGAATCTTACTGAGAATGAACTCACTTTGCACTTTCTCATTAAACTCCACAAATATTTTTCATTGTACTCTATATTAATAACACATTCAGCTTATATGATATTGAAAAATCTTAATTTGTAATTGCTTACATAATTAGATATAAATTACTCTACCATAAAAAAAATTTTTTTTCTACCATAATTAGGTAAAAATTAGACATAAATTCTACCAAAATTAGATATAAAAACTTAAAAAATAAAAACACGATGAAGTAAATTTAGGGTGAAAATGCAGTAGTCTGAATACCTTTAATAAATGGCTGTCAGGTTATTTTTTGTTTTAAAAGGGAGAGACTCAAAAGTGAAGAGAGAAAATTCCATAGGACAAGTCTGGAGAGCAGACAACAGATTATCCATACTTTGGAATTTGTCTAATCTCAGCCCTGTTGGTCATTGACTGGAACATGATAAATAAAGAGCCCTGCGCTGCCACTTTGTACATGCATCCCTGCTTCATACAGTTTGTATAGTTTGCATGTGCATGCCTGTGAACATGTGACTACTTTAATATAGCTGGACATTACATAAATAAGCACTGTTGTTGCTGTTAGGTGCCACTGAGTAGGTTCTGATTCATTGTGACTCTTACGTACAACAAAATGAAACACTGCCTGGTCCTATGTCATCGTCATGATCGTTGTTATGCTTGAGCCGGTTGTTGCAGCCACTGTGTCAATCCATCTCATTGAGGGTCTTCCTCTTCTTTGCTGGCCCTCTACTTTACCAAGCATGGTGTCCTTCTCCAGAGACTGATCCCTCCTGATAACACGTCTAAAGTATGTGAGACAAGCTTTAGTCCCAGGTAATTTGTTTATTGAGGTATCACTGTATTTCAAATTTTCATACATACTGTGTCACTTAGCTATTCCAGTATGATCTGTTTTGTTATCATAAGCATTAGTCATACTGTCTATGAGATCTTCAAAAAAAGCAGATTTTTATTATTATCATTACATGAGAGCAATATGGATATGACTTAGAAAATATAGCAATACAGGTATGACATGTAGAAAAATACATGTACACGTACATGTGCACACATACACATACACGCATACTATATACACTTACAAAGTTGTATTGATCAATCAGATACATTAGAGCTAGTAATAAATATAATAGTATAAGTCCATAAAAATGCACTGTTAAATGTTTTTGGATTTGTATTTATCTACAAGGATGTCAGAAAAAAAACAACATGTTTAGAGTACTCAGAAGCAAGACACTCAGATCACTCAGATAATTGGCGGTGGATGGTAATAAAAACAAAAGAAGGTAAAAGGCATAAATACTCTGGAAGACAATTGAAAAAAAGAAGAAAGAATTGAATGGCTGAAATAACCACAGTATATGCAGCTTCATGCAGTTTCAAGATAATGGAATATAAATTATAGATGAGTTCTAAGAGAATTCAAAGTAAAGGAATATCATTTGTATGTTGAAATATTTGTGAGGTATTTGAGACTTGAATGGGAATATATTCAAACACAATCATGACAGAGGAAAAACTGGGAAAAAAGCAGTTACTACACATTATAGAGGAAATATAAAAGGAGTGTGATTCCTGGGATCATACCTATCCTAAGAGCTATCTATTTATCTGCCTATATGTCTGTCTGTCGACCTGTCTATCCATCTATTTAGCTATCTATCCATCCACCATCAATCTATCTATATAAATAACACTTGTGGAAGATGACTCAAAATGTTATTAGATTTTGACCTGACATTACAGGTCAATTGACCTGACATTTCAGGTCAATTGTCAAGTGTTTAGTTCTAGCCTCATCCACACCTGCATTTGTCTTTGAATTCTAAGTTCAATTGTCACATTTTCATTGAGGCTTTTCCTAGCCTCCTAGAATAAATTAAACCACTAGCTATATACTTCCCGTAATTTTCCTTTGTTAACAGTGAACATTTCTCATTACTTGTTTGCTGCATGTCTTTCACATAAGATTGTAAACTTAGAAAAAGCAAGGGTGAGGTCTGTCTTCTTCACTACTATATCCTCAGTAGTATAGCTCAGTGCCTGGCATATGCTAGGTGATTAGTAAATCTGTATTGAATTGAATTGCACAGCTCTGACACTTCAGATAATTTCTCAGAACCCTGCCTCCTGAATACCACTGCAAACTGTAGGGCTCTGGTTTAGTAAGTATAGTTCAATCCTGAAACCCAGTACTATTTTTCTGCCTTATGTCTAAGACTAACACGGTGGCGGCAACAATGGGCTCAAGTACAGCAACAGTTGTGAGGATGGTGCAGGACTTGGCAGTGTTTCGTTCTGTTGTCCACAGGGTCGCTATGAGCCGGAACTGACTTGAGGGCACCTAACAACAACCTCTAAGAATATATAATTAGGTAGGGTAGTCTATTTTGTTTTTTTTGTTTGTTTTACTCTTAGAAACATTAAATACTTCAAATAGAGACACATGATAGCCTACTGCATGTATATAGAGAAACAAGCAAAAAATGTAGTGGAAACAACCTGGCGGTGATTTGGAAAACAGAGTAGGGCCAGAGTAGAAAGCAGTCGGCTTAACAGTAAAAGATGGTCCATGGTAGTGGTGACGGAGAGAAAGACAGATTCAGGAGATATTTAGGGGTAGAATAAGTAAGGTACGGTAACTCTGTGTACATGTGTTCACGTACACGTGTGTAGAATAGCAGATTTATGGCTAATTGCCATTGTTAGCCACCCATTCCTTAAGAAACATAAGCTGGAGGGCATACTGGGTCATCAGGTTAAAGGTGACGCAATAAATTAAACAGGGTCATGCCTGGGCTGAAAGAGATCAGGGAATCTGTTAGCATGATGGTGGTAGTTCAAAATATGGTAATGGATGGCATTTCTCAAGAAAATATGTAAAGTGGGAAGAGAAGGGGTCTTGAAGATAGAACTTAGGGGGCTACCAACATTTAAACTAAGGGTAAAAGAGAGCCTGAGGTGGAGTTTGAGAAACCAATAGTCAGAGATGTAGGAATATAATCAGAGGAGACAAGGATCAGAGAAGTCAAAGAAAGAATATCAAGCGCCACTAAAGGGCCACGTTAGATCAAGCCTGGCAAGTGTTAACTAGATTTAGAATCAAGGAGGTTAAAATTGACATTTATTAAAAAAGTTATTGTTTGTTTTTTTTGGTTGTTATTCTATTATCATGGCAGTGCTTCAATCAAAAGCCAGGTAACACAAGGTTAAGGAGTAATGACAAGCAAGGATGGAAGAGTTACTGTAGACTCTTTTCAAAAGTTTGTCAGGGTAAAAAATAAACTATGAAAGTAGCAGAAATAACTGAAAGCAAAGAGGTTTTTTGTTTTTTAATTAAAGTGTTTTGAGCATGCCTCTTGTGGAGAAAGAATTTAAATTTACCCAAGGAAGGGAGGATAAATGAAATAAAATTTAAAATTATCCAAAATTACAGGAAATTTTGATTTTTAATATTGGTGATAATGTCACTTATCTTGCTTTCCCAAGAATATAAAAATAACTTTCAACAGATAAGTCCCAGCAAGAATTTTCTCTGATGTTTTCCTTTTAATTCTGTTTGAAATTCAAGTTCCTCAGGTGATTTCTACAGCTCCACAGCTCTGACAGGTAAAGATCACATATGGCAGAATTGTTTATGGATGCAGTGATTCCATTATGTGGAATCTCTTGCTATCAGACCTCAAGAAACTAGAGGGAACAGTCTTAGTGGTACAATAGTATGTACTTACAGAGAGACTTCTTAGGCATCTGTTATGCAGAATCTCATATATTGTTTCTTGCCTTTCTCAGCTGCCTTTTTTATAGAAGGCTCAAAGTCTAATAATAACCCGCCTAAATTTTCCCAAGCAATTGTAATCTATTATTATTATAGTGAGCTCCACTTTATAAGCTAGCTCATTTATAAATTTACATGGCGGTAGATTGTAACCTAATAGCAAACATGAATCTTTTTGTGAAATAACTATGTCTCCTTTAACTTCAATAATATCTATGGCTAAATTTTTGCAGCTTTTTTCTGCTTCCATACATCTCCCAGTGACTTCATTAGGAGGACAGCTCTTCACTGCTATTTTCATTTGAATAGTCTGCTCATTTTAATACGAAAGCGCTACCGTTCAAAAAATACAGAAAACATAATGAAAAGAAAGTATTTTTTAGGGAGTAGAATTATGTTAATCAGTTCTTATATTTTCTGGAGTATTAAAATTATAGTAGAGTCAAAAGAAGGCTTTATAGTTTATTTTCACCCTACCTGTCTGGCTATATAAGAACATTTCAACTTTCGAGATATACCCTATTTAATGTCAGGAACTCTGGTGGCATAGCGGTTAAGAGTTTGGTTGCTAATCAAAACGTCAGCAGTTCAAATCCACCAGTAGCTCCTTGGAAACCCTATGGGGCAGTTCTACTCTGTCCTATAGGGTTGCTATGAGTTAGAATCAACTTGACGGCAACAGGCTTGGTTTGGTTTTATTTAATGTCAAATATTTAGCTTTTCTGGAATAAAAAATGAGAGTTTGAAATAATTAGGCTTTGACGCATAGGATCCAATCCAACACGATGAACTAGAAATGAAGCTCTCAAAAAATGTAGCCAGTATTTGACTAATAGGGCACCATTTCCCACTTGAGACTATCAGTTAAACAACTAGGATGATTACAGCCAGGACAGCAATAAATAATTTCTAAAAGTGCATTATTTTACAAAACCAGATAAAATGACTGAGTCAGTAAATCAGGATATGATTGCACATCTCTGTGACAAAGCACAGTGGTTTGGGCTCAGAGCCAGGTCCCTGAGATCAAATCCCAGCTTTTCCACTTAAAAGCTGTCTGGCCACTCAACCTCTCTATACTCTGGCTTCCTAAGCTGTCATATGACACAAACAGTACCTGTTATGGCATTGCTCAAAGGATGCAGGAAGATAATATAAATAAAGATATTTGGAAAAGTGTCTGGCATATAGAACTTAGTAACTATTAGCAGGTAATGCTGTTTTTTGGCCACCATTTGTAGAACACCCCACTGATTGAGTAGATTTTCTCACGTCAAGATTTCACCAGTTCTCTCTCCGCTAAATCCATACAAATATGATGGAGCTTAATGTCTCTATTTATTTTGAACATTTAAGCAAACACGTTGTTAGCAGCCATAGAGCTGGCCCTAACTCATGGAGCTCCCATGCACAGTGGAACAAAACACTGCCCAGTCCTGTGCCATCCCCATGATTGGATGCAGATTAAACTGTTGTGATCTATAGCATTTTGACTGGCTCATTTTTAGAAACAGATCACCAGGTCTTTCTTCCTACTCTGTCAGCTTCACTGAAACCTGTTCAACATCAAAGCAGCACCTGTCTGTCACGCCTTTACTGACAGACAGGTGGTGTGCTGCACATGAAGTGTGTTGGCCAGGAATCGAACCCAGGTACCCCACATGGAAGGTGAGAATTCTATCACCAAACCACCACTGCCCCTGAACAAATACAGTAGCATGTTTTTCAATTAAAATGATGGTCAGTATTTCTAGACACACAGATAGCATATTTTGTAAGCTTTGTTCCAGCTCAGATGAAGTAATAGAACCACCTCATGTGTAGTTATTGATTAGGAAAAGAATTTAAGTCTGCGTGGATACTAAATATTTGATAAGAGAAATATATTTTTAAAATCACATTTAGTAAAATTATGTTTCTCAGAAGGAATTCTATTTTCAAATGTTCCTAGCTTCTAAATATTACCTTATATGGCTGTATTTTCCAGCCATGGGATGTTTACAGCAACAAGCTTGTGGTATCCGTGACACTGATTTAGGAACACCTTTTGGTCATTACTATATCTTGCTGTTTGTCTGCAGTGTGCTCTCGCATAATTAGGGCTGAAAACACTGCACTTTTAAAATTAAACCAAGCCTCTGGGAAAGAATGGTGGAAATAGATGGTTAAAGGACACTCAGGCAATTAACAAGCATGATAAAGTTAAAAACTGAAGATAGGAAAGTAGGTTAAGAGCTTTTCTCTCTCTTTCCAATACGATTTGTTGATATAGAAGGAATATATATCAGTTATATTTTACACAGGAAAGAGAAACAGAAGCAGTCCAAATGTCAGTCAATAAGTATATTGCTTTGCTGCTTTCCAACGGATTTTTCTTCCTTTTAGCACACAAATCTGAAATTATATTCCATTCCTCCTTCTGTTTGACTTTTAAAACAAGCCTGAATAGAAAATGCTTTATGATATCTGGAATTACAATAATGTGTCAATGGACTAACATATATTTAAGCATCAAAATTCTAGATAACCTTTTAAGAAAATAATTTCATTCCCAGTGATAAAAAAAATGCAAAAGTATTATTTGTGATGGTTTACTAAGAAACCTATAGAAATAAATAGTAAAAAAGTCTAAATATTAGCTGATGATTATGTATTTAGAACGAATACATCAAGGTTTTCCCTAGTTGTATATCATTTTGTGTAATTTCACTATTAGCGTTTCTTTCTCTCTGTTAAACGTGCATTTTTATGTGCCTGTCTCCCTTACTAGACTAAAAGGTCCAGAAAAGACTGTAACTTTGGTCCATCCTTTTTTTTTTTTTTTTTTACCTAAAGCACCTGATACAGTCCTCGACAAAATACACTCAGTAAATATTAAATAAACTCAGGTGTCTGATCCCACACCTTTTAGGTAGACCGTGGTTATTCCTTTATTTTTATTTGTTTTCCATTGACAAGATTTCAAAAAGAAAGCGAAAAGAGAATTTAGTATTCATTAAAAAGTGGCTATGTGTCAAGCACATTCACGTATTATTTTATTATCACAACAACCTTAAGGGGTTAGATGCTATTTTCTCAGATTTTACAGATGAGCTTTGAAAAAGTTGACCATCTAGGTTAAATGCCAAGTGAAGAGGAAAAAAAATACCCCGGTATCGGAATTTTGTAGGCTTCTTTAATTCTACTACTACATAATATACCCTTTTTATATAAACTCATCAACGAAACAATGAAAAGATTAACATCCCAATAAATTGGTAAGCACAGACATTTTCATATTTCACAAGGGAGAGGAAATCTACTTAATTCATGTTAAAACAGTCAACATTCTAACTTTTCTCATACTATATCTGGGTCATTTTCCCAGCAAAAAGTTGCACTAAGTCGGTTTGCCTTAACCATTATCAAAGTTTCGTAGCAAATACAAATCAGATCTGTGAGTACAACAAAGATAAATAGTAATATTGTACTCTTCTTTCATGACAGCCTGGTCTTTCTGTTTGAAAATTAAGACCTTTCCCTTTTTTTCCCCTCCTTTTTATTGTAAAGTAAAACAGATACAGAAAACCACAAAAATCATTGATTTTTTTTATAAGTCAAACACCCTTGAAATCACCACTCAGGTATCCATGTGTGTGTCCCAATCACAGCTCCCTCCCACCCTCCAAAATAATCCTGCTGACATTTATAATAGTTGCTTCCATGAATTTCTCTATAGTTTTATCACAATTGTCAGTCCTACATAGTACCGGCTGCTTCACCCATTTTTTTTTTTTTTAATTTCTTTTAAGTGTCTCTTAACCTGCAAGTTTCCCTCCATGCCATTCTTTTCCTTACTAATCTGTGGAAGAACCTTAGTGGCAAGCCTCTTAGTTCTCCCAGACTGAATTTTGCTGATTACAAACTCCTGGTGCAATTCAGTATGTTCCTCCATTCTCTGCATTTCCTGCAGATTGGCAGCTGGATCCAGAGGCCTGATCGGACTGGGTTTTGCTTTTTTTGTTGTTGTTATCAGAGGCCATTGATGCTCAATGTTTCATCCATTAATTTAACGGAGGTGGTAAAACTGTGGTTTTCTAATTATATCATTTCCCTCTCTATATCATCCGAAATCATTTTATAAAGAGATCCTTTTCCTGATGTAATATTTGGCTACACACTGGTTTAGACCTCACAGAAAAGGCAGGGTAAATGCTTAAGACTTCCCTTTATGAGCTGGGTCCCGAAGAGCCTCACTATGTAACCATTTAATATCATTTTAAACTCATGGATTTAAATATGTGATGGGTTCTAATTTATTGACATTCTTATCCTTTTTGAATCCATCCTTGGTGCTTTTTTTTTTTTTTCTATCACCATAGTCTAAAAAAAACCGAACTCATTGCCGTGGAGTTGATTCCAACTCATAGTGACCCTATAGGACAGGGTAGAACTGCCCCATAGGGTTTCCAAGGAGTACCTGGTGGATTCAAACTGCCAACCTTTTGGTTAGCAGCCATAGCACTTGACCACTACGCCCGCCACCAGGGTTTCCATCACCACAGTAGTCTTTGATAATTTCCTTTACTACCTAATATGTCAAGTTGTTCCAGGCTCTTAACATATATTTTCTGCCCCAGATTTAGAATCAGCCACTTTCCCTCTTTACATTAATGTAGACCTCTCACTATTGGATGGTGTGAATCTCATTTCAATTTCAGCTGCTGTTCCAGAAATACCTGTTGGCTATTTTTTTTATGTAGGAGGTTCACCTGTTCTCAGGTGTGTCAGGTGCTCCTTGTTTCTCATTGTTTCCTCCTACAAAGAGCTTCACAAAACAGAGTTCTTGCAACTATGAAGGGTTTGTCGCAACCCACTTATATTTTCAATCCACAGGGATAGTTTTGCTATAAATGTTGTCCACGGGTTTTTTGGTTTTACTATTTTCTCTGTATTGCATGTGCAAAAACCAAGCTGCCACTACTAACATTATCTTTTTTAGAACCAAGTTTTCTTGCTTTTTGAAAATTATGTCAACTTCAATTTTTTTACATTAAGATCTATGATTTCCCTTCTGCTAACTTTACAAAAGAACTACTCTAATAATAAAACAAAAAACCAAACCCAGTGCCGTCGAGTTGATTCCGACTCATAGCGACCCTATAGGACAGATTAGAACTGCCCCATAGAGTTTCTAAGGAGCGCCTGGCAGATTCGAACTGCTGACCCTTTGGTTAGCAGCCGTAGCACTTAACCACTACACCACCAGGGTTTCCTGTACTTTAATAATACTTTTGTAAAAATTAAACATTTTTCAATTTGGCCACGGATAATTTTTCTTTGAGTTTGGTGAACACAAAAAAACAATTTGGTTAACAAAGAGTAAAAATAAAATTCAAAACTAATGCTCCTTCAAAGTATTGACTCTTGTTATTTCATTACTTATACCTATGAAGACATACTGCTAATTTCCCATCCCTGTACAATAGTGGCTTAAAAAGTCACTGTTATGTCAAGTAGTGCAATTCAGCAAAAGTAAAAAAATAGAAAATACATACCAAAAAAAAAGTCATTCTTTCCAAATGTCATTGCCCAAAGAAACAGTCACACTTTAACTGTATTTTGATGATGACAAAACTAATTCCAAAAGCAATGACATTTAGTTTTTTTAAAAAAAAAAGGGCTTTGAAAGATTCAGCCACATTATTTATATATGTATATACATATTTTTTATGTACATATATTTATTTACATATACATATATATGTGCTTATATCTATATATATACAATGGAACGAGCGATATCTTCACTGATGTCGGATGGATCCTGGCTGAGAGCAGAGAATACCAGAAAGATGTTTACCTGTGTTTTATCAACTATACGAAGGCATTCAACTGTGTGGATCATAACAAATTATGGATAATGTTTTGAAGAATGGGAGTTCCAGAGCACTTAATTGTGCCCATGAGGAACCTGTACATAGATCAAAAGGCAGTCATTTGAACAGAACAAGGGGGTACTGTGTGGTTTAAAGTCATGAAAGGTGCGTGTCAGGGTTGTATCCTTTCATCATACCTATTCAATCTGTATGCTGAGCAAATAATCTGAGAAGCTGGACATTACGAAGAAGAACGGGGCATCAGGATTGGGGAAAGACTCATTAACAACCTGCGTTATGCAGATGACACAACCTTCCTTGCTCAAAGTGAAGAGGACTTGAAGCACTTACTGATGTACATCAAAGACCACAGCCTTCAGTATGGATTACACCTCAACACAATAAAAACAAAAATCCTCACAACTGACCAATAAGCAACATCGTGATAAACAGAACAAATTGAGGTTGTCAAGGATTTCATTTTACTTGGATCCACAACCAACACCCATGAAAGCAGCAGTCCAGAAATCAAAAGATGCATTGCATTGGGCAAATCTGCTGCAAAAGACCTCTTTAAAGTGTTGAAAAGCAAAGATGTCACCTTGAAGACTAAGGAGTGCCTAACCCAAGCAACAGCATTTTCAATCTCCTCGT
This sequence comes from Elephas maximus indicus, assembly GCF_024166365.1. Taxonomy (NCBI): domain Eukaryota; kingdom Metazoa; phylum Chordata; class Mammalia; order Proboscidea; family Elephantidae; genus Elephas; species Elephas maximus. The sequence continues at coordinate 52,358,256 of NC_064820.1, forward strand.
ATGCATGTGAAAGCTGGACTAGGAATAAGGAAGACAGAAGAAGAATTGATGCCTTTCAATTGTGGTATTGGTGAAGAATACTGAATATATCATGGACTGCCAAAAAAATGAACAAATCTGTTTTGGAAGAAGTACAACCAGAATGCTCCTTAGAAGCAAAGATGGCGAGAACACGTCTTATATACTTTGAACATGTTATCAGGAGGGATATGTCCCTGGAGAAGGACATCATGCTTAGTAAAGTAGAGGGTCAGGGAAAAAGAGGAAAACCCTCAAAAAGATTTATTGACACAGTGGCTGCAACAATGGGCTCAAGCATAACAGATCCTGAGGATGGTTCAGGACCAGGCAGTGTTTCGTTCTGCTGTACATAAGGTTACTATGAGTTGGAACCGACTCAGTGGAACCTAACAGCAACATATGTATATATAAAGTATACATATATATAACAGCAACATGTATGTATGTATATGTGTACATATACATATATACACATATATGTATATGTATGCATGCACATGTGTCTGTGTGTGTTTATGTATAAACCCACTCCTCACATTATTGACATGATTAGGTTCCAAAGACAAGGACGTTATGTGAAAATTGGCATTATGCAAAATATAAGTGGGGTCTGTGTTTCCCAGGGATCAGACAGCAGCACATACTGTAAGTGGGGCAAAAGCAGCCCAAGAAACTTGAGAAGTCAAAAACATAAGTGGGTCTTATTTGTCCCATCACAGCCAGCATTACAGTTGCATTACACTTCAGCATTTGTTACTGCCAGACATACATCATTAATGTGCAAAATAGTCAGTAGATTTTTTATTATTGTTGTAAACGTAAAAATATCAGATAAAGAGACAGCTGATAAGTCGGAAGTAGGTGTGTGTGTGAATATATATATATATATGGTATAAGAAAAAAAAAGGTATATATATTACATATAAAACCCATTGCTGTCGAGTCAATTCTTACTCATAGCCAATAGGACAGAGTGAGTAAACTGCCCCACAGGGTTACAAGGTCTGTAATCTTTACGGAAGCAGACTGTCACATCTTTCTCCCAGGGAGCAGTTGGTGGGTTTGAACCACCGACATTTTGGCTAACAGCTGAGCATATAACCACTCTGCCACCAGGGCTCCAATAACTAGATACACAGACAGACGACAGGTATTAGTTGCCATCTAGTCGATCCTGATTCATATATATATTTTTTTTTTAAGCACATAAAAACAAGCATTATAATAAATTCATTTAATATAAGTATTTATGTATGTCATTTTAAATGACTTTAAATCTTACTATTTCCAAACACATGTTTCTGTGAAAGGCTAAAAAGATTAAGCTGTCCATACTAAATTAAAATATTCAGTTATTTTTAGGGGTCACAGTGAAAACACAATCTGGCTGTTGGAAACTGTGAATATAATTTGATTCTTGAAGTATTCTATGAGCCTGGAAGCCAAAGATTCATGAATACAAATGTGCAACTATGAATGATTAGTATAATCAATAATTATAACCCACTGCCGTGGAGTCAATTTTTACTCATAGCAACCCTATACGACAGAGTAGAACTGCCCTGTAGAGTTTCCAAGGAGCGCCTGGTGGATTTGAACTGCTGACCTTTTGGTTAGCAGCCATAGCACTTAACCAGTACAGCACCATGGTTTCCATTGATGTTTATGTTGCTCAATACATATACAGCCATAGCTAGGTGCTTCTAAAGAAAAAAAAAAAATTTTTTTTTTTTTTTTAGCTGCTATAAAATAATTACACCTAAATCCCAGACAATACATCTGTTTCCAGTCTTCACCTACGATTCACTTACATGATTGTTCAAGGTAAATACCAAATTAATTGCTCAGGAGAAAAAATCTTTTCTTAAATAATTATTTAAATAATGAGTGACTCTTCTACAGAAAAAAGAAAAACATACTCATTTTCCCTATAAGTTCTCATCATATAATTTTCTACATTCATTGTATCAGTTTCTACTCATGTCTCTCAAACCACTCGGGTTCTATAACTTTTAATAAGATATATTCTCATTTGTAAAAATATATAACAAGGCTAAAACATTCTGCAAGGGCAATAAGTGGCATCTGCTTCAAAAGTGATATAAGAAAAATTAAAACAAACCATTCTGTCAAATTTGCAGATTTCTTGCATACTTAAATTATATTTCTAAATAATCATTTTTCAAAGAATATTAAATTAGACATTAACAAAGAAAATAAAAGAATCTAGCAAGTTATGAATCATCTTATTTGGCTCATATATAACATTCAACTGATTTGAAATGACATCCCAAATGGTTTAACTATCCCATCTTCTGATGAACACAAATATTAACAGGAAGTATTATATGCAATTCAATGCCATTACAATTTTTTTTCTAAAATATATTTCCAAATGTTCAATACTATAGCATTCCAACTCAACTAGAAGATAATACTGTTATAATTGGAAAATTCTGCAGAAAAAGGGGGCATTAGAAGTTTTCCAATGCTGACTGCCTCATGAGTGAGCTTATTTCACATAGCACACACAACAAATGCCATCACACATCAGGAATTCTGCTGCCCAGACTTGCTCAAGGTAAAAAGAAAACAGGTTATATGGCCCTGTCTTCGCATACACGTTTGCTAAAGGAATTCTGAAGACTGTCAATATACTTAGGAAGTATTTTCTTTTATCAAATAGTTTGCATGCCTTCATTGTATTTTAATTTTACTTTCATAATAATAGCTAACACTTACATAGCATTAGGTTGTTTTGCTGCAGTTAGGTGCCCTCCAGTAGATTCTGACTCATAGTGACCCTATGTGACAGAGTAGAACGGCCCCATAGGGTTTTCTTGGCTTTAATCCTTATGGAAGGTGATTGCCAGATCTTTCTCCCTGGAGTCACTGCATGGGTTCAAACCCCCAACCTTTCAGTTAGCTGCTGAGTGCTTAACCATTGCACCACCAGGGCTCCTTATAGCATTAGGCCATGGACATAATTCTAAACACTTTATAGGTATGTAAGCACATAATCTCCCCAAAAATCCCATGAGATAGGTATATTATTTTCCTCATGTTATTATTGAGGAAACTGAGGTTCAGATAATAAGGTCATGGAGCCAAGATTCTACCCAAACAGCATGGCTTCACAGTCTGTGTTCTTAACAAAATTATATGTTACTTCAGAATAATACTCCCATAGTCTTGCTTTTGTATGGAAATCGTTGTTGTCATTGTTAGGTGCCATCGAGTCGGTTCCGGCTCATAGCAACCCTATGTACTATAGAACGAAACACTGCCTGGTCCTGTACCATGCTCACAATGGTTACACTTGAGCCCATTGTTGCAGCCACTGTGTCAACTCATATCATTGAGGGTCTTCATCTTTTTCACTGGAAATTAGTGTTAATTATAATAGCATATAAACCCAGCCCCACTGATCTCACCAACTCCTCCAATTCAGCCATACTAATCGTTTCTCTTGGTATTTAATCCATATTTCTAAAAGAAACTGATTTATCAACTTTAGACACTATCTGTTGGCTTCCAATTACGGCAGATAAGGATTTAGCTTTCTTGTACCAGCCAACTCTCACCTACCTTCCTCTTGCCCTCCTAGAGCAACTGGACCATAATCTTTGCTTAAATCTGTCTACCTTGTTTACATTATTATGACCAGATGTGTATCATTCACTGCTGAGTCAATTTTTTTTCCTTTTTTATATACCTTTAGATCACCCTGGGGTTAATAACTGTCTTTTATTTGCTTGTATTTGATGTAACCTATAAATACTTATATGAAGTCACAGATACTTTTTCCAAAGGATCTATGGAATATCTTTTAATATTATTTTTCAAATGCTGATAGTTACCCTTCCTTCCTTCCTTCCTTCCTTCCCTTCCCCAAGCAGCCCTGGTAGCACAGTGTTTAACCACTTAAAAACACTTTAAAGCACTCAGCTGCTAACCAAAAGGTTCAGAGATTCCAACCCACGAGCCACTCTGCAGAAGAAAGAAGTGACAGTCTGCTTCCTTAAAAACTTACAGCCTTGGAAACCTGGGGCAATTCTGCTCTGTTCTATAGGGTCGGTATGAGTTAGAATCGACTCCATGGCAGTGGATTTCGTTTGTTTTTTTGATCTCTCCCCTCAAGGTTTTCCTCCAGAGCCCTCTTCTTTTCTTCTCCTGTGTGGATTGGTTTCCTTCAAGGTCAGTTCCTTGGAAGTACTCCTGCGATATTCTTTCAAGGTTCTCGGTGTTAGATCACGTTTGCATCTTCTGTCTTCACTTTATTTGGTGTAACTCCTTGTTTTGCTGGAGCCCATTATCCAGTAAGCTTCTAAGAAAGGGTACATGGATGGTTAACACTAGAGTTCTTGAATTTTGAAAGTATTTTATCTTCATATTACAGTGGTTGTGTTGTTGAGTGTCGTCAAGGCCAACCCCATGTGACAGAGCAGAACTGCCCCACAGGGCTTTCTAGAATGCAATCTTTATGGGAGGATCACCAGATTGCTGCTGGGAGTGTTCGAACTGCCAACCTTTCAGTTAGCAGCCGAGCACTTAAATGTTGTGCCACCAGGGCTCCTTTCATGTTAGGGTAGGGTATAGAATTCTTTTAGAAATCATGTTCTGCATTTTGTAGACTTTCTTATATTGTCATTTAATTTATATTGTTCCCACTTCTTAAAATGTAATTTTCTCTTTGGAAAGTTTTAGTATTTTTTTGTTTCATTAATATTCTGAAATTTCTGTATGATAATCCTTGTTGGGGTCTTTTTCATTTATAGTGCTGGACACCTCTGCGAGGCTCTCAGAACACACATTAGAGTCCTTCCTATCTGGAAATTTTGTTTAAAATATCTCTATTAATTCCATATCTCTATCTCACTTATCTTTCTGGAACTCCTTTTGGTCATATTTTGACCTTATGAATTAACCCTTTATTTTGCTTATATTCTCATCCTTTTTTTATCCTAATTCTGAAAGATTTCCTAGAATATATCTGCCAACTTACTCCATCCAAGAGCTTTTTTATGCTCTTGTTCTTTTCATAGCATACTATTTTTACTGTATATACAAAGTGTCTCCCTGTAATTGTAATTTTGTCATTTCGTCTATCCCAAATATCTTTCTGCCCTCTGGACTTTGTTTTGTTGTTTGATTCAGTCTGTCTCTTTCACAATGGAGACTTTTCTCAGAAGCTTGTGATCTTTAGCTTTCAGATGATATTAAATAATGTAATATCAAAAATGCACAATCTCAAGGTACATGTTTCAGGTCTTTTCCAGGGTGATTTAGGTAATTAGCAAGATTTTTCATTGCAAGACTCTACAATGTCTCTCACTGGAGATGTTATAGTCCAATTTTGGCCTCAGGAGAACTGATGTGGCTCCAAGCAATCTATAATGTCATGGTTGAGGGTTCTATATTCACTAAGGAGACCCTTATTTAATCCTGTTTTTCAGCGAGGCTTTCCTAGAAACTATTTCTTAACTTGTACCTCCAACTCTTGAACTTTTCTGGGGTTCAATAAGTAAAAGGCTGGGAAAGTAAAATAATTTCTCAATTAGCTTTTTTTTTTTTATTTTCCAAAATGTTTTTTGAGAGTCCTTGTTCTCTACTGACACCTCTTCCATTTCTCCATATTTCTGTGTTTTTTCATATTATTTTGGAAGGCGTAAGCATAAATGATTACAATTAATCCATCATGTTTCCTTGCAAGTTGAGAGAATTACTGATATCAGCAGCCTCACTTCTTATCAGATAAGAGAGGTAGAGTAAGTGACAGAATTAAGATTCAAAAAACTGAATTCCTGGCCCAGTTCTTACTATCTATCTATGTCACTGTGTTAATGCTATTTCACTTATCTAGAGTTTCATTTATGTGTCTGCATGTTGGACAGAAAAATGTAATAGTTGAGGTAGGTATTACTAGGTGCCAGAGAAGAAAGGATGTCAGGTATTGCTGTAAGGAAAGAAAGAGCTTTCGCTGCCTTCATCTGGATTTATTAACTCCAAGATTAAATATTCAATAAACATTTATTAAAAGTCTATTATACTGATCATGCAATTTCACTCCCAAAAGAGAAAATATATCTCCACATAAAAACCTGTACATGAAAGTTCATAGCAGGACTTTTCATAATAGTCAAAAAGTAGGAACTACCCAGATGTCCATCAACTGATTAACATGTAAATAAAATGTGGAATAACGACACAATGGAATATTACTCAACAACAACAAAAAAGGAATACTACCAGTACATGCCACAGGATGGATGAACCTTGAAACATTAAGTGAAAGAAGCCAATAACCAAAGGCCACACATTTTATGATTCCATTTATTTGAAATGTTTAGAATAAACAAATCTACAGAGACAGAATAGAATAAATCTTTAGTGGTTACTTTGGACACATGGTCTGGGAAGACCAATAGCTAGAAAAAGGCATCATGGCAGTTAAAGGAGAGGGTCAACAAAAATAAGGAAACCTTCAATGAAATGGACTGACACAATAGCCAGAACAATGGACTCAAACATACCAATGTCATGAAGATGGAGCAGGACTGAGTAACATTTCTATTACACGTAAGGTCACTATAAATTGAAGCCAACTCAACAGCAACTCACAACAGCAGCAGAAGGGCTGTGTTTGTGGGTGGAGGAGCGGAAGTGACTATTAATGGATATGGGGTTTCTTAAAGAAATGAAGTGTTCTAAAATTGTGGCGATGGTTGCACAACTCTGTGAACATACAGAAAAACACTGAATTCTACACTTCAAATGAGTGAACTGTATGTCAAATGAATTATATCTCAATAAGGCTGTTTTTATAAAAGCATCTAATAAAGGTTGGCAGAAAAAGTCTTTAATGTGCATTTTTAGAGCCCTAAGAATATAAAGTCAGTAAGATGAGGTCACAGAGCTTACGTTCTAGTGGAGGAATACACATAAATATAATTATAAATTCTGATGAAACACGTGACTAAATAAGATAATAAAATGGAAGCAGAGTATTAAGAGTGATCACCATGATTAAACGGAGATCTAAATGCTGAGTAGATGCTGGCTATGCAGAGTAAGGAAAAGCATATTTTAGGCAGTTGGATTACATGTCACATAAGCTCTGGGGAAGGAGAGAGCTCGGCTTATGTTAGGAGTAAAAAATTTTCCTGGGCGGCTGGAACACAGTGAAGGAAGGAGTGTCGGGTTACAAACTTGAAGAGATAAGTTGAAATTAGGCAGGGTCTTATAGCTCAGGGAAGATATGTCAAATGTATTCCAAGAGTAGTGGGAGTCACTGACTGGTGGTAAGCAGTGTTTAATACATCTAATAATTACCTTTTTAAGATCACTCTTACCATTCTATGAATGAAATAGAGGACAGTTTAGACTTTCTTTCCCTAAAACTGCCTGTGCATATCTAAACAGGAATATCAACTATATTTTGTCATTTTAAGAAGTGTCTCAGCTATTGACAATATTAATTAGTAAAAATCAGTATGTATAAAATCCCTAAAATGTTCATAGCTTTTGATCCAGTAATTCTAATCCTAAACTTTAGGGATATAAAGAAGAGAAATGCACAAAGGTATTCATTTTAGCACTTTGTATGAGTCGGAATCGACTTGACGGCAGTGGGTTTAATACTGAAAAACTGGAAACAAACCTGAATGTCTATAATTTGTAAATGGTTGCTAACTCTGTGTGTATGTGGAATTAGCCTCATTTCTTTAGAATTATAGCTAATATCTTGAAAATAAAATCAGGTCTCTGTAAACAAGACTGTCAAGTAGTAAATCTCAGGCATGTATAATTTTGCTACTCTGTCCCAACTGAGTGGTCAGTTATTAAGTGAACTAGTTGAAAAATGCTATGAGAAAATTAACTAATAAATTTGAAAAGCGTCAAGAAATCTATTTTTGGGCACTCAAACTTGAGTGAAATACATCAGATAAATGTTCAGCTCAAAAACAAATAACTTTGATATATCTCCTGATGTGCACACAACTATATACAGGTGTCCCTTGAATAGTTTCCTTCACACTTGTGCATGCACACACACACATGCACACACAGTCGACTTAACAGAGCCGTCAAGGTTCATTTTGCAATAATGCAGATAATTCCAGGATGCACCAGGGAGCATCAACATTTTCTCCTGGTTATTTTCTAGAAAGTGAATGGTAAGTTGTACATCAAGATGACTTCACAGAGAAAATTATTTTTAGAAGAAAAGTACTTAGCGTAAGTAAAAACACTTTTTCTTTGTGCATGCAGATTTCTTTCTTCATTACCACTACCTCTGCTGCTAAAATATATGGTGTCAGTCTAATTCATAGTTTGGTACTTCTTTACAAAAAATGATAAAATGAAAATTGCCACAGACTCTGAAAATGTTTAGTACCCTTCATGTAGTCTTAGTGCTTTGCCATAGTTTGAATTGTACCTCAAGAGACTATTTGAAAGTCCTCATGCTAACCCCATTTTTCTTCTCTAAGAAAGAAGTGAATCTGCTCATCACAAGAATTACACTCAGAATAGCAACATGCTCACAGGAAAATCATAGCAGATGCATTTTGTTTGTCTCATGTTCACTTTGGGACATAGGCTCATTGAGTGCAATGATGCAGAATCACAAATATTATTTAAATTACATTTTGGTTTGTGGCTTTTGACCAGATATAGATGAATTAGACTTTGTTAAATGAGCATATGATAAAAATAATAAGTAAAATATTTCCCCAATATATTTAAAATGCTTGATATTGTTTAATATGGAAGTTCATAAATATAAGCTCACATAATTAAACATAAATTTGTAAAAATGCATCTACCCAATGATTATCAATTTATAGCAAGTCCCCAAAAGTAGGTTTAAAGGAAAAGCTGCACAGAAAGAAAAAAAAATATATACTTTGTGTTTTAATGGTATATCACTGCAGTGTCTATTAAATGCAATGAGATGCTAAAACATTTGCTAAAACTTAAAGTTTTATAACTTGGATGTAAACTAAGAAAAATAATAAATTCATATCTCCAAATCTTTCAAATAATTTCATTAATTTTAATTCAATTTAAGAATTGATAGAGCCACCGATAAAAACTTAACTGAATTTTCAGATATAAAAAGGTTCACCTCACATAAAAAAAACAATGAATTTTATGGTTAATTTTGGCTGTGGGGATATAGAAAGCAAATATAAAAGGCACTGCCCGGAGAATACAAAGTGCATTCAGCACAAAGCTAACACAACAGTAGGCTAATTAGTCCTCAAACCCCAGAAGGTTGGATTGTTTTCTAGTGCGGAGCTCCTGGAAACAAACAATCTCACTACGGCTGAACGGTAGTGGTGAAATCTCCCTTCTCGAATGAACACATCAGTGACCTCTGACATCAGCACAGTTGTGCATACATACAAGGCAGGTAGGAATGCCAGAAAATGCAATATCATCAGGAAGTGACTCTCATCTCTAGAGTCCTATGTACTTAACAAACAATAAGCTTAACAGTCATTCACACTAATTGATGAAAATCAGTGGAAAAAACAGGAAGTCACGATACAAAATCTCCTTTATCAGAATGCAAGACATTGGCTGGCAATATACATAGAATGTTATTGTTGTTGTTGCTGTTAGGTACCATAGAGTCGGTTCTGACTCAGAGCAACCCTATGTACAACAGAATGCAACAATGCCCAGGCCTGTGTCATCCTTGTAATTGTTCCTATGTTTGAGCCTATTGTTGCAACCACTGTGTCAATCCATCTCGTTGAGTGTCTTTCACTTTTTCACTAACCCTCTACTTTACCAAGCATGATGGCCTTCTCCAGGGACTGGTCCCTCCTGATAACATGGCCAAAATAAACAAGATGAAGTCTCACTATGCTCGTTTCTAAGGAGCATTCTGGCTGTACTTCTTCCAAGACTGATTTATTCGTTCTTTTGGCAGTCCATAGTATGTTCAATATTCTTTACCAATACCATAATTCAAATTCAGTAATTCTTCTTCAGTCTTCCTTAATTATTGTTCAGCTTTTGTATACGCATGAGACGACTGAAAATATCACCACTTGGGTCAGGCACACCTTAGTCCTCAAAGGGACATCTTAACTTTGTCACTATGAATACACAGAATAAGGACATTATTTTTAAAAGAGCCCCTGTGTAAGAGTGATTCAATAAAATAATGCTAGAATTGCAGAAATTGGCAAATGGTCTGGTAACCAACTTTTCCGTTGTAAATTACTCACATAATAAAATCAATTCACAAAAGTACCCACTATTTGTGAAAGCACAATGCTTGGCACTATTACCTTTTTATTAAATAGATGAAAAATATAATTTTAGCTGATAAATATACAATCACTGTTAGTGATCTCAAAATATTCATATGTATGTGTATATGCGTACATATGTGTAAGTTGTTCACATGAGCAAAATTCATTAAGACTAAGACCATGTCCTTACTATATAAAGATCAACGCAATTTTTTAAGCAATTATCCATATATTCCCTTGTTACCATGGTAGAAACAAAAACCTGAGATATTTTGACTGAATTTTTCAGCTTGCACCCAATTATTTCTAACAGTATTGATAAGACCTGACTCTTATATTTAGTCCCTAAAGGTTTCTAACATCATCCTCTCCTGAGAAAGAAGGGGGACACAGTACTTCTGCCCTACTTACACGGGGAGGTAGGAGAAAAGCACTTGCCAGACAAAGCAATAGAGCTCTTGGGCTCTGGCAGGTGAAAGACGCACCTAGCCAGCTATCTGGGAGCCTCAGTGGAGCACAACCCTGTCCCTTGAGAGGAGTAGAAAGGAAACAGCCTAAGAAATCATCCTGAAATGAGATGCTACATCATTAGCCATAGTGCTAAACCCAAGACGTGCCCTGGAGTCAAGCAAGTGCTTACGACACACTAAGCAGTGTTGTGGAGTTGACCAAGAGCAAACTGAGTATACTTCCTCAGCCATGATAAGGCTTATCAAAATATCCAGGAAAACTCCTTTTGGTATCTTCATTTCCCAATACTTCCCACTCCTACCCTGTGCAAATTTAGTTTTAAGTGTCATTATCTCAGTCACTAAATTATCAACAAACCTAAGTTCAAATTTTAGGAATCACAGTAAAGCACCTCCCCTCAAGTCTCCTTCAGGAAAGGGCCTGAGATGAACAGACCATGACTACGAATATTGCCAGGATCTGTGAGAGATTACTCACACATAGCTTTTCCTTTAGGAAAAAAAAAAAAATGCTGTCAGAATTTTGTCTGACTTATTTTTGCTTTTTCTCAATGCATTATCCTGACACATAATGGGTTTTGCAAAATATTATAGTGGTATTGAGAGTATATAAAAATCATTAAAGCAATAAGACATAAATGACTTTTGCATGAAAATAAGTATTTATATGATTACTTCTTTAATTAGGATTTTTTTAAGAAAAACAGTGTATAATTATAGATTTGGAAATCTACTTTTCCCAGATATGTGCCAGTTATGAATCTAAATAACTGTTTAATTGATGCCTGCCATTTTACTTTTCATCTACACAAAGGAAAACTAAATATTTCAAACTATACCATGCTGGAGTTTATTTAGAGTACTAGCCCACTTCTTAATCATCTCCCATTTCTTTAAAATGCATGCTAAAATGAAGTCTTTACCTACTTTCTTCCTTTGTTCAGTGGCAATTGTTTTTAAAGAGATACTTTGTTTTGCAAGACTTTCCTTGGAAAATACGGAGAATCTGAATTTCATGAATTTCATTCATTCAGAAGATTCTGGCACACTCTTCTAATCCCTAAAATGGGGCCCTACGTGAGGCTTTGAATCACTCACTTTGGACATGTTATCAAGAGGCATCAGTCCATGGAGATGGGCAGCATGTTTAGTAGAGGGTCAGTGAAAAAGAGGAAGATCCTCAACAGTGGCTGAATGAGCACAAACACAGCAACAACTGTGAGGATGGTGCAGGATCAGGCATTGTTTCATTCTGTTGTACACAGGGTCATTATGAATCTGAAGCGACTCATAGCAACAGCACCTAACCACAACAACATGTTTTTATCCAGCAAGTGGGAAAAAAGGTTTAATTATTTGATATGTGTCATCATTTTGAAAAGTGTGGTCTCTTTTAAGATTGTTGAAGAAATATGCATATCACATGTAATCATTTAATTGAAACCAAAATTCTAAACAAAGTTCAGAATTTTATTTCCATGTGAATGTTGAACCTTGTATATTTCTGGAAAGACAGTGTTTACTTTCGTTATTAAGACTGAAAGATGTTTTCATGTAAAAACTGTGATACGAGTTACAACATATTTCCATTGGGGACTGAGGAACAGATCATATTCTACACTTGATTTCAACCTTTAAAATTCTAAAGAACATGACAACCTTACATACCTTAGAATAAGGTCACTTATAAGTTTGCCACCATAAGTATCTTCCCAGTGGAAGAAACAAACATGATTATTTAGCAGGTTTTTTTTTTTTAATATGAACATCCTTTCAAACTCTTAATGATGTATGAACTATAAATGTCATTAAAAAGCCAAAAACCAAACTCGTTGCCATGAAGTCGATTACAACTCATAATGACCCTATAGGACAGAGTAGAAGTGCCCCATAGGGTTTCCAAGGAGCGGCTGGTGGATCTGAACTGCCAACCTTTTGGTTAGCAGCTTAGCTCCTATGCACTGTGCCATCAGGGCTCCATTAATGTCATCAGGTTTTAAAAAATTCTTCATCTGGATTCTGCTATGTACTTTTGAAAACAAGAGCTTTCAAGTTATACATGTCCTAAAATTCATTCACTGTATGCATAAATAACAGAGGTTACTACTGTCAGGCAAAATATATCTCAAAGAAGTCACTCCAAGGCTCTGCGTGGCAGAAGTATGGATTTTCCACAGTTACTGCCATTCAGAACTGTGGACAGCTCCCATTAAATTAAAGCATGGAGTTAAAAATTAGTTTCCAAGCACAACTTAAAGTACTGCCGTTTTTTATTGCTGTATTAGCTTGCTGTTTAATAAAAGCCAGTTAAAACCGCTTAGCATGCACACATACTCCCTTGGTTTATTCTTTTTTCTTTTTCGCCACGAGCTCTGTAAAATTAAATAAATAAATAAAGGCCACCCTGAGTTACTCCTTTTCAGTTTTAAATAGAACGCTCAGCCTTGTTCAGGAGCTAATACAACGTGGCGGCAGGGTGTGCGCAAGCTAATAAGAGGATCTACTTCACGACCTTCATTTGACAATCTCTTTTTTTTTTTTTTTTAAACGTGCTCATAAACCGAATGAATACTTGGGTGACAAGTAGGATCAGGAAACGCCTTGATTTTAATTTCTGAGGCAGAGTTCCCGGCCGACAGCTTTCCTGCCCCTTGTTCCCGAGCTGGGAAAAGGGAAAGAGAATTCTGAAATAGACTTTTAGTCAAGGTCAAGAAAGGGTGTCACTGTTTCAGGAAGGGGGCTCTGGGAACACCCCATCTCTGTTTCGGCAACTCGAGGTTTCCTGTCACTCCTGCTCAGCCAGGCAGCCCCAGTCCACTGAAATGCCAACTCAGGGACTACCGAAGCGCAAATTACCCTTCCTCAGCCTGCTTGTCACTCCAGAACTATTCTGGAGAAATTCTTTTGAGGATACCCAGTGCCTATAAGCAGATGAAAAACAGATTAACACTCCCCAGGGGCGAGAGCGGCTGGAGCAGCTAAGACCCGTGAGTCACTGTCTCCTGTTGTCCCATCCTCTCCTGAACCCCAGGAGCGTCTTTTTCCCTTTTGGGAGGGAACACTTCTAGGAGAGAACACTTCTAGGAGAGACAGCGCGAGCAACGATGTCACTCCCAAGGCGCCTCTGCCCGCTTCCTTACACTCCCATCACCGAAGTAAAAGTTTTCCTGGTGCAACTTCGCATCCTCGCATGCGAGGGGTCACAGTGGCCTTTTTCTTCCCGATGTGTCCCCAAAGTCCACAAGGGACAGGAGGTTCCCGGGCAACAGGAACTCGCCCTTCAATCTCCTCCTTAGCAGAAACTAGTTGAAGAGTCGAGCCCAGGAGCCCGAGTAGAAGCCCCGGCAGCTCCACCCCCGCCGCCCGGCACCCCTCCCTACGGGTCCCCGGGGCGCCCCCCTCCCAGAACCGGGAAGCGGCTTGGAGGGCGCGCCTGGACAGGAGGGTGGGGCGGAGATGGGGGCCCTCACCTGAAATCACTGTAAGGGTGGATAATCCAGAAGCCTGCAGTTTTAACCCTTTCCTGCTCCTTTTCCACCGCCTTCTGGCTCCCGAACATGCGGAGGGAGAATTTGTTGACTCCGGGCTGCAGCATGGAGGTGAACTGCCTCTGCATGAAGCCGTACTGCCGCCGGGGCCCCTCGGCGTCCTCCAAGCCCCCCGCGGGCTCCTCGCCGCCGCCGCCGCCGCCGTCCACCTTAAAGCACACGGAGTTGCCGTGCTCCTTGGCGCCGGCCCCGCCGCCCCCCGGCGGGGTGCCCAGGCGCTTCTCGGCCGCGGCCGGCCCCGCGCCCGTCGCGGGCGCCTTGGCGGCGAAGACGCTGTTGCCATCGTCCCGGCTGTTCGACGAGGAGTTGGGCTTGCCGCCGCCTTCCATGCCCGGAGGACGCGGCCGGCGACGGCGCGGACTCCAGAGTCGCCGGCCGCCCGGCGCCGGGGCACGGGGCCGAGCGGGCAGGGGGCCGAGCCGGCTGCCGGCGAGCCCGGCTGCCCGTCGCGGCGGCGGCGGCGGCGGCGGCGGCGGCTGTTGCTTCCCGCCCTCGCCGCTGCTCTCTGAGCGCCTCGCTCCCGCCGCCGCCGCTGCCCTCAGTGGCTGCGCTCCCGGCTCCGCGGCGGCTGGTGCTGTGAGGCTGAGGCTGCCCGAGCCACACGAGGCGAGGCTCGGCCCTCGCGCGCCAGCGCCTCCTCGCGGCTGCCCTCTGCTGGCCGAAAAGGGTCTCTTCCCGCGGCTCGTCACGCACCCTCCACTCCTGCTCCACTTCTGCCCAGCGTGACATGGAACTCAGGAGCCTTTGGAGGCGTGAATCGGTACATTGCGAAAGCCTCCGTGTATGTTTGCGAGACAGAGAGAGAGGGAGACTGAGCTAGCAGGTATGTTGTCCAAAAAAAAAAAATCCTAAAACTCATAGAGGCATTGTCTGAACGCCAGATGGGGAAAGAAGAAAGGCTGACTTCGAATGCCGGAAATTCGAGTATAAAGCTAACGTGTACATAAGAACATAAGGTTTGACAATGGAAGATAAATTTCATGAGTGGGAGGAAAGTTCTATGCGTGAGAGAGAGAGGAAAGAGAGATGGACTGAGAGAAGCAGCAGTGAAAGAGACTAGGTCTGGGTGTCCCTGAGTAATCAGCTGCTTGGGACTTTTCACATGAAGGCTCTGCACCTAAGGAAGGACAACTGACCTCTTTACCCTTATCCTTGTTTATTTTCACAGAGCTCCTTAAGCAGGGGATAGGATTTCTTTCTTACCAAGGGCACTTGCATCAAAACACTGGCGGGCAGGTCATCCAGCCACCAGTGCTGACAAATGCATTAAGGAGGCCTCGCCTAAACTGCCCTATCTTTTCAGATAAGTTATGTAAGCAATTAAATACACTAAAAGACAGATCTTCTGGTCAGTGTTCACCTTCACGAGGCTAGGAAGCGAGATGTCTGGGAACTAGGCAAAATGCAATAACCAAAATGGAGGGAAAGTGTTCTCAACTTACAATATATTCTGAAACTTACAGTGTGCTACTGATGCTGAGGAAAACTCTCTCAGATTTCTCTTATTCCCTCTCTGTCTCCCAAACCCACCCGATTGGCTAAAGGAAGCAAGATGTGCTGCCAAACTCGCCACTCACTCAGCAGGGCAGCTCCGGAGTCTGAAGAGCTTCAAGGCTCCTGAACGTCCTGAAACATCTGTTCCAGATACAAGCGTTGCCTTCCTTGTCCTGAGGAGTCCCTAATCCCATGGGCCCCTGCCAGCTAACAGCCACATTTTATAGGGAAAGGGATAGGCACCCAAGGGAGGGAATCTGTTCCAGGCTGGCAACCAATGGCCTCACATGAAAAGATGAACCATCAAGGTGCTATTCTGAGAAATTTAACAGTGATCAACTAACAATGAGAGTCGCAAAAATAAAGCCAAAGGAATAGGCAAGGAGTTAAAAGAGTTTGAGAGAGGAAACAGAAAAGAGCAGAAAGAAGTAGAAAGAAAAAGCCATTCGGCCTAACTGTATTACATTTCCGTAGATTCCCCTTGCCATTCTACTTACCATCCGTTGCCTTATGTTAAACCTCCTTTTTCAGTAAGCTACATCCTGACTCAGACGCCATCTGTTTTCAAGGATTCAAAAACGAGAACCCTAAGAAACAGTATAGATGGCCAAATTTTTGATGGTGAAACGTAGGGAAAATATGAACATCGGAGATCTCTGATTTATCAAAGTACCGAAAAACAAACAAACAAAAAAACCCAAACCCATTGCTGTGGAGTCAATTCTGACTCATAGCAACCCTATAGGACAACGTAGAACTGCCCCACAGGGTTTCAAACTGCCAACCTTTTGGTTCCCAGCTGAAGGCTTAACCACTACACCACCAGGACTCCTAAATTCAAGGGGTCAGATGAGGATACCAGGTGCCAAGGATGGATAAAAACAAAAAATGCGTAAAACACATTTCCACCTAAGAAAGGCCCAGTTACTCAGGCATCTTTTCTTTATTAGACTCAAGATGTGTCCTTACTTTTCTTCCATTTTGTAAACTTCCCCAATCATTCTATTTTCAGTCATCAATGTGGCAATGTCTATTTTAACATGAATTTTTAATTTTTTAATAATGTAAAAATATACCATCTAAAATGTTATGGTAACAAAATAGTTATATTAGTCAGTTTCTCTTATCTTCTAGCCAGTCCTTCTATTTGTTCCATTTTAACTTTTTCTTAACTGTGATCAGGAAGTTATTTTAGTAAGCATTTTTTTTTATTTTTGTTTTTGTTTAGTTTTAGTGTCTTTTCAAAACCAATATGACATAATTACTGAAAAATAAGATCTCAGAATAGAACTAAGGAATGTCTAAATAAGGTCACAAGTCATTGGTTTCTCCAGGGACAGCTTTTAGACCATATTTCATTCATTCTAACTCTCAAAAATACATTAGGGGCAGTAAGTTTATGTTAATGGGGAAGGAACAACTCAGAAAAGGATGGTGAGAATGGTTGCACAACTTGAAGAATGTAGTTGGTAACACCAAATTGTACATGTAGAAATCATTGAATTGGTGTATGTTCTGCTGTGTATATTCTCAACAGCAACAACAAAAATAAAATAAATTATATAAAAATTTTTTAAATTGAAGATATATTTATTATGTCACTGTATTGACTTAAAATTATCAGCATTATGAAGTTAGATTTCTTCATCTTTACACTCAGAGTGTCGATATAAAGCTGTTTAGACTATGGACTTAAATAAAAGGCTTTCTTAAGAAGAAGACAAAAGTTGCAATAAGATCAGGGCAGAGAGAAAACAATGAAAAGATAAAAGCAATGAGAGAGAGAGAGAGAGAGATAACTGAAAGAGCAAGAAATTGTGGGGAAAATGAGAACGTGAGAAAATGTATTTATAAAAGTTGGCCAAATCATGAAACTCATTTTCTGTGGCAAGGAGAGACAATATTTCCTTCATTGTTTCAATTGTTCTGTGGCATTTCCGAATTTATTACATGAGTTAGATTGTTTCACCACCACCAGTTGTCCTGGAGTCAACTCCTACTCATGGTGAACTCATGTGTGTCAGAGTAGAAGTGTGTGCCACAGGGCGTTCAATGGTTGATTTTTGAGAAGTAGACTGCCAGGCCTTTCTCCCAAGGTACCCCTGGGTAGACTTGAACCTCCAGCCTTCTGGTTAGCAGTTGAGCACGTTAACTGTTTATACCACCCAGGAACTTTGGATAGAAATCAAGGACCAAATATTTGCTCAGAGTGTGGTTGGGGGAGATAAGAACAAGGTGGGCTCCTGTTTTCTTTATCTTACCACTCTCCAGCCCCAGACCTAAATTTTACTTTCCTATTGTCACTTCCTTTTCTTCAGCATCTTATACCTCCTTTCCTTTCCTCTTCCTGACCCCTCCAAACACATATGCACCATGTCCCAGAACAGGCCTGAGCCTTGAGGATAATCTCTTCTTAACATGTTCCACTGTGTGTCCATTGACAAACTATCTCAGGCTGAAATCCACTAGGCTAAATTAGATTCATGTTGTCTTCAAAGTCGTATAAGAAATAGGATTACCATTATGTTTCATACCACATCATTACATGCCCATGATATCAAAGTGCCTTGTATTTTGGAGGAATTAGACTTCTGTGGACTCATCAGAGAATATAAATTATAAATTCATTTCATGAGAATGTCCTATCAGTAGTTGTAATGAGTGCCATTCAGTGTATACAAGAATCGTGTGTCTTTTAAAATGTTCCCTGTCTCCTTTAATACTCTGCTTAAAATCAAATTGCCAACAGTGGCAGAAGATTAATATGAATCTAAAATAAAAGCTCCATGCAGCAGACGCAAGCACGTGTGAAATGAAACAAAAAAGATAGATGGGAGACTTAAAGTTTAACAGCTCATTGGAAAATTCTCACTGAAACTTAAAGGTTTAGGGGATGAAACAATTTGGTCCTCTGAGTAGGACAGAACATGTTAAACACTTTTACATGTAAGGAAATAAAATAATAAAAACTATCTGTATTGAAGAAGGCAATGGTAATGAACACTGAAAGGAAATGGTCACCAAAGGCAATTCATAGTCTCTCTGTGTCTTATATACAAGCAAATTTGATTATCTACCTGAAAAGCAACTGTCAACATCATGCTTAATGTGAAATACTAGAACTTGAAAGTCAAGAACGAGACGCTCATACTCAGCATTTCTGCAATTTGTGGTATTTTTCAGTTAATAATATTGTCTCTCTAAAAAAACAAAAGAATCAATTGGATAGCCATTATAATTAATAAAATAATTTAGAAAACTGGAGTAAAGTCAATATGAAAAAATCAATATTTTGCTAAGGATTACCAATAACCATTAAGAAATATATATTAAAAAAAGTCTTTTTAAAATTGCAACATTAACCTATTATCTGTAAAGATTTAATGTTATAAAGATAATGATTCTTCCCAAATGGATTTTTAAATTTCAGACAAATTTGTGTGATTTGTGTTAGGATTTTCTCAGTGTGGGGAGAACATGATAAAATATTTTTAAAGTTTATTTGGATTCATAAATTGTTTTCAAAATAGTCAATATCCCAGGGCTTAAAAAATGACAGTAATGAGGGAGTTCCCAAAGTATTAGAGCTCTTCAATGTAGCACTTAGCACAGAAAGAGATTGTCTTAAAGTCCAACACCCATTCCTGATAAAAACTCTCAAAAAAAATAGGTATAGAAGGGAAAACCTTCCACATAATGAAGGGCATCTATACAAAATCTACAGCCAACATCATACTTAATGGAGAGAGGCTGAAAATATTCCCCTTGAGAACAAGACAAGGATGCCCTTTATCACCACTCCTATTTAACATTGTGCTAGAAGTCCTTGCTAGAGTGATAAGGTAAGAAAAACAAAAACAGGGAATGCAAACTGGTAATGAATAAGTAAAACTGTCCCTAAATTTGTGGATGATATGATACTATACATAGAAAACCCAAAAGGTTCCATGAGAAAACTACTGAAACTATTAGATTTAGCAGAGTAGCAAGATACAAGATAAACAAACAAAAATCAGTTGGATTCCTATACACCAATAAAGAGAATTATGAAAAGGAAATCAGGAAAACAATAGCATTTATAATAGCCCCTAAGAAAATAAAAAAATAAAATACTTAGGAATATCTAACCAGGGACGTAAAAGACTTATACAAAGAAAACCACAAAACACTACTGCAAGAAACCAAGAAATGTGCATAGATAGAAAAACATACCATGCTCATGGATAGGTAGGCTCAACATTGTGAAAATGAGAATTCTACCCAAAGCACTCTACAAATACAATGCAATCCCGATCCAAATACCAACAACATTCTTTAAAGAGATGGAAAAGCTAATCATTAACTTCATATGGAAAGGAAAGTCTCCCTGAATAAGTAAAGCACTACTGATGAAGAAGAATAAAGTAGGAGAACTTGCACTACCTGACCTCAGAACATACTGTACTGCCGTGGTAGTCAAAGAAGCCTGGTACTGGTACAATGACAGATATTTTGACCAATGCAACAGAATTGAGAACCCAGATGTAAATCCATCCACCTACAGTCACCTGATCTTCAACAAGGGCCCAAAGTCCATCAAATAGGGAAAAGTCAGCCCTTTTAACAAATGGTACTGGCAAAACTGGATGTTCATCCTCAAAAAATGAAACAGGACCTATACCTCACACCATACACAAAAATTAATTCACTAATTCAAGATGGATCAAGGACCTAAATATAAAACCAAAAACTATAAAGATCATAGAATTAAAAATAGGATCAACACTAAAGTTCTTAATACATGTCATTAACAGGATAAAAACCATAACTAACAACACACGAACTTCAGAAGATTAGCTAGATAACTGGGATCTTCTAAAAATTAAACACTTATGTTCATCAAAAGACTTCACCAAAAGAGTAAAAAGAGAACCTACAGACTGGGAAAAAGTTTTGCCTATCACAAATCCTACAAAGGTCTAATCTCTAAAATCTACAGGAAAATTCAACACCTCTACAACAAAGAGACAATCCAATTAAAAAATGGGCAAAAGAAATGAACAGGTACTTCACCAAAGAAGATATTCAAGTGGCTAACAGACACATAAGGAAATACTCACGATCACTAGCCATTCAAGAAATGCAAATCAAAACCACAATGAAATACCATCTCACTCTGGTGTTACTGTTATAAATAAAAAAAAAAGAAAATAACAAATGTTGGAGAGGCTGCGGGGAGATTGGAACTCTTATGCACTGCAGGTGGGAATGCAAAATGGTACAACCATTTTGGAAAATCATATGGCACTTCCTTAGAAAGCTAGAAATAGAAATACTATATGATCCAGCAGTCCTACTCCTAGGAATATATCCTAGAGATATAAGAGCCATCACACAAATAGACATATGCGTACCCATGTTCGTTGCATCACTGTTCACAGTAGCAAAAAAGATGGAAACAACCTAGATGCCTATCAACAGATGAATGGATAAACAAACTATGATACATACACACAATGGAGTACTATACAATGTTAAAGAACAATGATGAATCTGTGACGAATTTTACAACATAGATGAATCTGGAGGGCATTATGCTGAGTGAAATAGGTCAATCACAAAGGAACAAATATTGTATGAGACCACTACTATAAAAACTCATAAAAAGGTTTACACACAAAAAGAAACAATCTTTGATGGTTACAAGGGAGGGGAAAAGTGGGAATGGAAAAACAAAAACAAAAAAGAAAAAAAAAAAAGAGACTGCCTTAGTTATCTAGTGCTGCTGTAACAGAAATACTACAAGTGGATGGCTTTAGCAAAAAGAAATTTATTCTCTCACAGTCTGCTAGGCTAGAAGTCCGAATTCAGGGCATCAACTCCAGGAGCTGGAGGAAGATCCTTATCATCAATCTTCCCCTGGTCTAGGAGCTTCTCAGGGCAGGGACCCAGGTCCAAAAGACATGCTCTTCTCCTGGCTCTTTTTCCCCCTTAGTATAAGGTCCCCATGTCTCTCTCCTTGCTTCTCTCTTTTATATCTCAAAAGAGATTGGCTTAAAACACAACCTAATCTTATAAATTGAGTCTTGCCCCATTAACATACATTAACATAGCTGCAGCTAATCCCACCTCATTAACATAGAAATTGGATTTACAACACACAGGAAAATCACATCAGATGACAAAATGGTGGACAATCACACAATATTGGGAATCATGGCCTAGTCAAGTTGACAGGTATTTTCGGGGGGCACAGTTCAAGCCATGACAGAGACAGAAAAGTCAATGTAGTGCAATAAAAAAGCAGAAATAAACTCTAGCATTGATTATATCTCAAAGGTGTCATTTCTAGTCAATGAACAAAGGGTATATTGTACAGTAAATGGTGCTAGGTGGTTACTTAATGATTCAAGGATAAAGAAAGGTAGAATCTAATCTTATGTTATTTACTAAAATGACTTTAAGATGATTCAATATTGTAATGTAAATACTAAATACTAAATGCATGATAGGTAAAAATGCAGGTAAATGCTTATAAAACCATACCTTTGGAAAGACCTTCAAATTATGATAGCAAAGAAACCACAAAGGAAAATATTGATTTATCTGATTACATATAAAACTTGTGTTTCAAAAAAGAATAGGTATTTTTAAAGACAAAGAGCAAACTAGGAAATGTTGGCAAAATATGTATCACAAGAAGAATTGATATCCTTCATATGTAAACAGTTATGTATAAGACAACTAAGGAGCGCTGATGGCCTAGTGGTTAAGAGCTCTGCTGCTAACTGAAAGGTTGGCAGTTCAAACTCACCAGCTGTTCCCTGGGAGAAAGATGTGGCAGTCTGCTCCTATAAAGATTATAGTCTTGGAAACCCTATAGGACAGTACTACTCTGTCCTATAGTGAAGAATCCAACTGATCCTATAATGTCACTATGATTCAGAATCTACTCGATAGCAATGGGTTTTTTCCAGTAGGAGAAAAAACAAAAACCTGAATCAGTGATTCAACAGAGAAGAAATCCAAGTATCTAATAAATACATAATGATAACCAATAACATATGAAATCAAAGTAATAAAAGTTAAAAAAAAACAGAAAATTTGAATTTTGAATTGGTAAAAACTTTGTTGCTACATAGTTTGTAAGTATTCTGATCTTTTTGAAAAAAATCTTTTAATCATTGTGCTTTTTAGTTGGTTATTTTTGCTTATAGAAAAAATAATCTTTTGTTATTGTTTATAGTCTAGGTAGGTAATCATACTATTTACTAACTATGTATTTGTCTCTTTCTTCCCAATTTTATAACACTTTTTTTTGCTTGACATATTGCATTGGCAAGGACTGCCAATTAAGTGTTGACTAGTAAAAAAAATTTTTTTTTTTTTTAGTAGTAGTTTTTTTAAGTAGCAGTTATAGTTGTAGCTGGCACTGTTGCCATATTGACATTTAATATTAATGTTTCTAATCATATGGTGTTTGCTACAAATACCCAGTGGATAACTATCATATCAAGGCAGTTTTCCTTTTGTTTACTAAGAATTTTTTAATGAGGAAATGATAACTTGATGAATTTTATTATTTTTTACCATTTGTCAAGATGATTGGTTTTTTCTCATTTAATTTCTAATGTAATAAATTATATTACTAAATGTACTTAACAATTCTTTATTGACAATAAATTTTGTTTAGTTGTACTAGGCTATTCATTTAATACATCTTTGGCTGATAATAATGATGATGATAATCATTTTTATTATTTACTGTCCTTGGCCAG
The DNA here is from genome assembly GCF_024166365.1 of Elephas maximus indicus. NCBI lineage: Eukaryota > Metazoa > Chordata > Mammalia > Proboscidea > Elephantidae > Elephas > Elephas maximus. Next base: position 52,381,817 of record NC_064820.1, read on the forward strand.
CTTTGACTATGATAGTTGTTCATGAACTGAGTGTCTGGAAGCTTTTTTTTTTCTTCTGCTCTGTAGCAATTTATATTCCATGGAAGTGATATATTCTTCAAAGTTTACATAGAACTTGCATGTTCATTTAAGACTATTTTTGTTTTTTGGTTTCTTCTATAACTATTGGGTTATTTGATGTTTCTCTCATTGAATTTACTTTAATAATATATATTATTATTATAAAATTTTCCAATTCATCCAAGCTTGAGATGTGTGATATGAATTTTTATACTGTATTCTCTTTAACAATAAAACTGTCCTCTGTGTCTGTAATTTTGTTATTTATCTCATTCCAAATGCCATTTTCTTGGTCTTAAAGAGAATGCAACAGGCTCATCTGTTTCATTTGACTTTTTAAAAAGTAATTAACTTTTAATCTTGTTGACCAAGTCAAGTATTTTTTCTGCTTCAAGTTTCATTAATTTCTGAGGGGTTCAAGAGGTCCACCTCTTCTGAACTCAGTTTTCAAATAAGTGTTTTGAAAATTGCCCAGAGCTTGCTTCTGCAACTGATTTCTGTATATTGTGAGTGTGAAGTATCTCTGGAAAAGATTTACCTTTGCTGTGCCTTTTCCTTGTGATACTTCTCCTGTTTTTAGTTATTTTGCCTTTTATTTGTCTATTTGTAAAATTTTCTCTTCCGTAAATCTGATAACATCTGCTTTCCATATTCCTAGCAGATCCTGAAATTTCTAGTGTGCTGACAGAAATCTTTATTGTTTTTCCCAGAATATTTGTTCCTTTTATTTAAAAATATAATTTCTATAATTTTAAGGAATTTTAATCCAAAGAGGGGGTAGGTGAATGTTCTGTTTGCCCCCTTGAGCCACTCGCTGCCATGACTTCCTATTTAATCAGCCTCTGGTTTATGTTTCTTGGAAGAATTTCATGGCCTTCTTCATGTAACAATTATTTTCTAGTAGTGCTATGTTTTCTTCAAAGTACTCTGTATGTTGGTTGTTAATATGAATAGATTTTCTTCCAGTATAAATTCTAACTTTTTCATTTGTTTGTTTTATTTCATAAAACGGAAATTTGGTGTTTCTTTTTATGTTTTAATTTTATAACCAGCTATCTTACTGAATTGCTTATACACTCATTCAACAAAGGCTCATTGGACACCTACCATATACGAAACACTCTTTAAGGCCCACAGATTAGGGAGTGAACAGAAAAAACAAAAAAAATTCTGTATTCTAGGACATTATATTTTTAGTTTATTTCATTGTCTTGGTGTGCAATTATGTCATCTGCAAATGACGGGCATTTTGTCTTTTTTGCCATTATTTTTCTATCTTTATTTTGTCATCTTCTTAATTTTATTGGTCAATATTTATGTAAAAATATTAAATTAGTCTGGTAAAGATTATTCTTGGGATACTTCAGTGTCTTAACATTAAATATTATGCTATTTGTTCAAAATAGATAAACAGAAAGAAAGATAGGTCACATTTGAAAGAAAACATTCTAAAACGTGTGTGCGTGTGTATATTTTAACCAAATGTATTTTAAATCTTGAATTCTTTTTGACATCTATGACATTTTAATGACATTGTTGCTGTCTTCTAGAGTAAAAAAATTCCTTCATAAACCTCGATCTAGTTTAATATGCTTAGGCACAGATCCTAATCTCAAAGTGGAACCCTCTCCTTACACTCCTTCTCCCTTCAACTTCTTTCTGGGGTTCCTCTCTAGACTAGCACAGCTGGAAGCCTCAGAGCTCAGAAATCTGTTCATATATTCAAAATAGTTTCTGGAGCAGAAAGAAGAGTAGAGGATGGACAGTGGATCCAGAGAGACTAATGCATTTGACATACTCTTCCATTTAAAGTATCACCCTCCCTCCTTGCCATTACATTTTTTCTGTTTTATTTCCTAAATGATGCTTATTCTTTCTGAATTAAATTTGCACGTTTACTCTGTTAGCTTTTTTCTAATTCAGCAGAAAGCTCAAGAGCAACAACCTTCCCTATGTTGTTCACCACTGTAGATAAAGAATGCTGCCCGATACAAAGGAGGGGTCCTGTTGTTGACAGAACGAATGAGTCAACAAACCTTCTCCAAGAAGGTAGAATCATCACACTTGATTTAGAATCTCCTTCTTTGTTCTCCCAGAGCACCCTATGCACATAACACCATGTATATTACTACCATTGGGGTTATCACAGTGCATTCATTACTGATCTGCATACAATACACTACAGTGTGAGTGATATTAATTCCATAATTTCTAGCAATAATATCACTTCAGTCTCTGCTGGGCATTGTGCTATGTGCTCCACCGATATCTCACTTAAACCTCACCATAATTTTGTAAGGCAAATATCATCTCCGTTTTATACACTAGGCTGGAGAGCTTATTAACATAAAAAAAATTTACTTTGCTTTTATGTGGCAGAGCTCCCTCTTCACCTCTGGCTCCAAAGCCACCTGAGCTCCTAACTAAAATTATATACTTTCTATTTTAGTGCAAAGTATACATCTTTTTAAACTCACTTCTTGACGTTGAAAATTTGTAAACGTCTCATGACCAGATGAATGAATGAATGAATGAACAAGATGTAATAGGGTTAATGGTTTGCCAATACAACTGATGAATTTTAATTTCCTTCTCAAAGTCATGTTCCCCTTTAACCTTTCACTGCCAAAGCCGAACCTCATGACACATATCTGAGAGAGGAGGCCATGAATACTGTACCCAACAAAGAGGCCATTGATCAAATTTGGGTCTCAGAGCTGACCTTTTCTACCTCTTAGCAAGAAATTTCTGAGAAAGTCTGGAAATAAAGTCACATGCTGTAGTAAATGAGACAATTATTGTTTTTTCCTCTGAGACAATTATTGTTTTTTCCTCTGAGTCAATTAGGATGCATAAATTGGGTTAAAGGAATTTAATTTTTGTGATTGTTTTTGTCCTAACACTGATAAAACTCTGCAGTTTGAGGTTTTATTTGTTTTGTTTCCCCCCAACAGTGGCAATTATTTACACTGATTTATTCACACCCTTTCTTCTTGAAACTTTTGTAAACAAAAGTTTCCATTTCAAAATAAATGATCTGGAATTTGGGATAAAGTTTTGAATGAAAAAAAGAGGGTAAATAACTCCATAAAAAAGCAGGGCTTTGACCTTATTGGAATCAAGAACTGATATATTGGTATCCATTTAGAGAAGTATACCTCTCTTTTTTTGTAAATATCTGGTATAAATATTTTAATATTGCAGGAGCTCTTTGTTGATTTTATTTATCTATAATCCCTTCCTTTAGATACTTCCTCTTCTAAACTCCACATGGCTGGAATTGGGCTCAAATCACAGGACCCTGCCTTCCCTTCCCATCACAAGTATGGGCGTGTAGCAGAAGCCAGACCAAGATTATTGTCTCAGCCCAGGCTAAGTGAGAAAGAGAGATATTGGAGCTGAGTTTCCCGTAAGAAAATCCTGGAAGCACAAACTTAGTGTTTCCTACTTGGATCCCATCAGTTGTGTCTTGGTGTTTAAATGTTTCTTACATTATTTGAAATTCTGTGCTGTGTATTTTTCATTTGTCCCTTCAGATTCTCTCTCTCTCCCGCTCTTCCATTTCTGTGTCCCCGAGGTTGACTTCCATGGACAGTATTACCAGAGCTCCCCTATACCCTGACTTCTGTAGTCCAGTAAGAGGCACAAGTAGAAGATGGAAGAGTAGGAAGAGAAATAGAAGAGGGTTTTTATTCCTCTTGTCCCATGTCCCCCCTTTCTCACCATGGTTATGTGCTCCGACTACTTGCTTCTATGGTCACAGCTTCTATTGCCTTCTCCATGGCTGCAACTTTTACCAGGTTTATTAACAACTCCATCTTCCTTTCCACTTTAAACCTAGAAATGGCAATGGCTTTCTGCTGTGATTCTTTCCTGGGTGCCTCACATCCTTGTCAGATTCCTTAACTTTGCCCTTTATCTCTGTCAATAGTCTCTTCATTAAAATATCTTCAATTAGTCACTAAGAGTTGAGTGTGCCATCTTGTCCTTGTCAGGACCTTGACTTGGAAAATTTCTCAATATACTTCTAATAAATTCTTTTGTCTGAGTTGGCACCTGTTTTCTATACCAAAGGACCCACAGATAAATTGATCTATCTATCCATCCATCCATCCACCCATCCACCCATCCACCCAGCTATCCATCCATCCATCCCTCCATCCCTCCCTTCTTCCCTCCCTCCCTCCCTCCCTCCCTCCATCCCTCCATCCATTCGTCCACCTATCTACCCAACTAAATATATTCATCAAAATTATTTTTCATTATGTATATATGTGAACATATTAAATATACGTGTGTGTGGACACATATGTATATATATATACACACAGACACTTCCGTATATGCTCTCTAAGAATATTATCCAGTGGAACTAGTTTTTAGAAAGAAAAATTCTTAACTCACTTATTTTTTCAATAATGTTTGTGAAATATCAACTATGTATCTAATATACAATCTATTCATTTGGGTAAAAAAAAATTGATATTATCTTTGATTTCTCTTCAAGACTTCTACCATACATGCAACCTGTGAGCAATTCCTATTTTCTCCACATCCTGTCTGACCATTTCTCATTACCTTGCCTACTTTTAACTAAAAAGCAGAATGAATCTTTTACAATAGGAGCCAGACCAGATCATTCCTTTAATCCCAATCCTCTCATGGGATAACTCTTTCAGTAAAAGCCACAGTCCTTGCAGTGGCCTCCTAACCCATTGATTTTATCCCCTACTTACCCATCCCCCAAAATCTGCTCCAGCAACATAAATGCTCTTGCTCTTCTTCAAACCAACCATGCACACTTTCACCTGAGGGCCTTGGCAGGCTCTGTTCCCTCTACCTTAAAAGTTTTTCTCTCAGATATACACATGGCCCAATCCCTTACCTCAAATAAAAACAACAGCACATGAAGACTGCAAAGATTTGCAGTATCATTAAGGTTATTGAACACATGTATCTTCACTCAAATGTGCATAAGTATAAGTATAAAAAATCTGGATCAACAGAATGGCATAGAAATTCTGCCCTTCAATTATTTCACTTAATTAGTAAGAGAGTAATCTCTCTCCTACAAATGTGTGTGTATGAATTTAAAACCCAGCAAATAACAACCAGTCCATCCTAATTTATTTGGACTATTAGGAGACTGAAGTTACATGATGAGGTTGACTTTCATGATTTTTGACTTTTGGAGCCCTGGTGGCACAGTGGTTAAGAGCTCAGGCTGCTAATAACTAAAAGGTCAGCAGTTCGAATTCACCACCTGCTCCTTAGAAACCCTATGGGGCAGTTCTAATCTGCCCTATAGGGTCTCTATGAGTCAGAATCAACTCAACGGCAACAGGTACAGTATGCACAAGCAGTGTCCACTCTCATACCTAACACCTTTCTATTTAATTTTGGGTAGAGACCTTTCTGATTATGAGCTGTCTTACTGGTACACTGCATTAAGCTTCACTCTCCTCCCCTATGAAATCTGAAATGAGGCAGAGGCTCTTATTAAACAGATCACTCTTCCCACACACTCAAGGAGAGCCCAGGAATGAACACATGACCTGATCCCTTTCTCTCCAGAGATTATGAATCCCAATCAGAGCACCATAAGGAAAGAAAGAAATAGATGACTTTGCTTATTTATTCCAACAATGGCACATGTATAAGACTGTTAAGCTCTACCTGCCTCAATATAACCCAGAGATACTTGGTTTCTGAGCTTTGTGAGCTGTGTTCTTTGGCTTTTTCTTCAATCTTGTGAGGTATCTTTTTGCTGAAGTTTTCCTTTTTTTTTTTTTAAGTATCTTTTTTTTTTTGCTTAAGTTTCTGTGGCTTGCAACCAAATACTCTGACACAGAAAGTGGTACCAGAAGTTGGGTTTAAATATAGACCATGGGGGAAACATGGGGTAATTAAAATTGGTTATATTTCTGAGATAGATATAAAGCAGTGAAACTTGCATTCTTATCCTTGTAATGGAACCTAGAAACTCAGTACCAGGTCAAGTGGCAAAATAGCTAATTAAGTGCTTGCCTGTGGTCACTTAGAAGCAATTGTTCACTGAGAGAAAGACTCTAGAGAACTAGGTAACTATTGCTATGAAACAATATAAACATAAGTAATCTCTCTTTTATTGTCATCACAGGATTTATCATTATCTGAAATGTTCTTTTTACTTAAGATGGCTGTTATTAGCCTTTCCCACAAGACTACAAACTTCATGAGGGGCAGAGAGGTAGCCCAATTTTCTCACTACTCTAACTTCTCTAAAGTTTGTGGTATATGGTAGGTGTTAAAAAAATATAAAGTTCCTGGTATATGGTAGGTGTTAAAAAAATATATGTGCAGTGAATAAAAGAATTCTAGAACAGCACAGTAGTATGTCTGCACTGATGGTGTGCTGATTTTGAGGCCATTGACTATCAGCTTCAAACTTACCCTTCTATGTTTGGGTCTGGAAGTCTGCCAACCACATTTCTCCTTTGCCAGCTGGTTGTTCCAATGGGTGGTACTAGAAGGTACTAGAAAGTTGGAATAGGGAAAAGAAATACTTTTCTTCTATTTGTTTCCTATTCCTGTCACCATAACTGCAGGAATGGTTCTTCACCCTGGCAATGGCAGTGTTTCCAGTAGCAGCAGTTTGTTCTAGTTTGCAGATTATCTACCCCATAATATCTCCATCATCACTTCTCAGAGATACCAGTTGAGGAGGACCCCTTCCTCAGAAGTTCCAACATTGAAGGAGGTAGAGAGAAAAGGAGGGAAATTCAGTTGTAGTTTTGCAAGATCCCGATGTGCAGGAATCTCAGTTACAACAACAAATCCACAGGTCTGCAATTCCCAGACATGAGCCAACTCACAGACCACAAGCTACTTAAGTGAAGGGGAGACTGCAAACATTTAAACAAACAAACAAAAAAATAGCTACTTGCTGTCTAGTCAATTCCAACTCATGGCAACCCCATGTGTATCAGAGTAGAACTGTGCTACATAGGGTTTTCAATGGCTGCCTTTACTGAAGTAGATCTCCAGGCCTTTGGGTGGACTCAAACCACCAACCTATTGGTTAGCAGCTGAGTGAGTTAACTGCTTCACCCAGTGATTCAGAACTAAATTTTGGATCTTATTAGACAGATGGTGTCTGATCTTCTGAATATGTCAGCTAGCTTGCTTATGTCTTCACCTACACAATGGTTCTCTTCTTTCTACTCTACTTTGTCCCCTGACAGTCATTTCCAAACAAACCCAACTCCTGGAGATTTGACAACCTAAGTGTCAACTGATCAGCATGGGGTTGACGGTAGCGAGGTAATCACAAGTAGATTCACCATAATCACCAAGAGGTTCAAACATCAGGGCCCTTCACCTGCTCATCCTTGGGAGGACACTAGCACGCTGTCACTATTTTTGCAAAATTTGAAAACAAAATAATTTTATCTTCTTTTTCTTAAAGAGAGCTCTTCAAATTGCATAACCTTGAGGCCCCATAAAACTAGAATCAGCCTTTGAAGAGATGAGAAACAGTTTTAAAACAAGTCCATATATCAGTAAACCATGAACTTAATTATTTACCCAATTCCTGTTTGTTGCCAGAAGTCCCTGTTAGCCCAAGACAGTGGTTTATATTTATTGCCCCAATGTACTTTTAGATTCAGTATTTGTCCTGAATTTTTAATTTTTTAATAAAGGAAAAATTATGTCATCAATATTTGCATGGCAGTAAGTCAGGAAGGGTTTGATAGATCTGCCATGGGCTTCCCTAGTAGTACGTGAAGTACCTGTGCAATAAATTGAGTTCTTATTTTAACACATGGTTAAATCTGCCAGATAACCAGAAATAACCTGTATCTCTTTGTCTTAGTTATCTATTACTGCTATAACAGAAATACCACAAGTGGATAACTTTAACAAAGAAAAATTTGTTCTCTCACAGTCTAAGAGGCTAGAAGTCCATATTCAGGGCATCAACTCGAGGGGAAGCCTTTCTCTTTCTATCTGCTCTGGAGGAAGGTGCTTGTCATCAATCTTCCCCTGGACTAGAAGCTTCTTAGCACAGTAACCCTGGGTCCAAAACACTAGTTCTTCTCCTGGTACTACTTTCTTGATGGTATGAGGTTCCCATTTCTTTCTGTTCACTTCTCTCTTTTATATCTCAGAAGAGATTGGCTTAAGACCCAATCTAATCTTATATATTGAATCCTGACTCATTAACAAAACTGCCACTAATCCCATCTCATTAACATGATAGGAATAGGATTTACAACACAAAGGAAAATCTCATCAGATGACAAAATGTTGGACAATCACACAATACTGGGAATCCCGGCCTAGCCAAATTGATACACATATTTTTTGGTGGACACAATTTAATCCATGACACTTCACCCTTTGGTCCCCCAAAAATTCATGTCCTTGCCACATGTAAAACACTTTCACCCCATCATATCATAGCAAAAGTCTTAATTCAACTCCAAGTCCAAAATCCAAAAATTCCTTTTCACCTGTGAAATCTAGAATACAAGTTATCTGCTTCCAAAGTTCAGTAGTAGAACAGGCATAAGCTAGACATTTCCATTACGAATGGGAGAAATTGGAGGGAAAGAAGGGCTAACAGGCACAAGCAAGTCAGCAGAACGCATTACATTAGACCTCAAGGCTTAAAAATAATCCTCTGTTCTCTCAGGCCATTTACACAATGGCCCTGCTCTCCAGACTCTAGGTATGGCTACACTCTCCAGATTTTGAGTGAAGGCTCTTGGCCCTGGGCTTTAGCACCACCTTCTAGGCTCACTGGAATGGAAACTCTACCCCCTTGGCTTTGAGTGGCCACATTCTCCTACTCCATATGAGTAGCTACTCCACCTTTTGAGGCTGAGGCAGCACTCCTTCCTGTGATCCTTATCTCTTTAGCTTCTGCTTCTTGGTTCCTTGGCGACTCAGGCTCTTAGGCCTCACTAACCTCATCTGCCCTGATGGCACAAGCCTTCCAAAGCCCTGTTGCTCCACCCAACTCTGCCAGTAAACTTTGGCCAGAAGGCACTCAACTCTCTTGCTTAATGAGTCAGCAAGTCTAGCTCCACCTATAAGTTTCCTGGAGATACTCTATTCCACCAGGAAGTCTCCTGCGCAAAGGCAATCAGCTTTCTCAATTTGTGGGTCAGCACTAGCACTATCTTGCCCTGGTGTCCTGGATCTGCTGCTGCTTCTTGCCATCTGCGCCTTCTCCACTGTAATGGTTTTCCTCACTTCCTTCTGAGTCCTTACCAGACTTGTCTTTGATGTCCATAATGCCACCAACAGTCTCTTCAAGGCAACCTAGGCTTTTACTATAAAGCACTTTAAAACTCTTCCAGCCTCTATCCATTTACAGTTTCAAAACTGCTTCCACATTTTAGGTATCTGTTAGAGCAGCACCCCATGCCTGTTACCAAATTCTGTCTCAGTTATCTACCCAAAAGAAGTGCTGGTAAATACAAGTGCATGGCTTGAACAAAGAGAAATTACTCTTTCACCAGCATTTTCCAGAGATGATGCATCCAACTCCTAGTTTCAAGGACAGCATGAAGGCAACCACTGATAAAAAACAAGCATGCTTAGACATGAAAGGCTAGGGACACCTTACTCCTTCAAGCCTCCAGTGGAGGTGGAGGACACAGGCAATGATGCAGCCACTATTAGCCACTTGATATGCTGGTCTCTGTGCCATGGCCATGCTGAAACCTGCAAGATCCATAAAATCACCAAGCTGCTCTTGGTAAAATGGGAGTAATCACATACAAACATTTTATGAAGTTGATATTGAATACAAATGAAAGTAAATTGAGAGGTGTCCTAATGTTTTAGCATCAAAAATTTGGTAAAATAGTCAGAAAATAATAAGTTATAAATCGTAAGAATTATAAAGCACAAATCACAAATAGAGATTAACATTGATGAGTTCCTTTTTTTTTTTTTTAACCTTGTAAACTAGTAATTTAATATGGTACTCTGAGTGTGGGTGGAAATATTTGGGTTAGTTGTTTCTGACTGCACTGGAAAATTTACAGAAAGAAAATGACAACCTCAGGGATTTGCGTTCTCAGCTGTGGCACTGTCAAGAAGTCAAAGAAACCACAACTGCCCTAACAGCACCTCTTAGCTTTAGTAGCCACAACACTTGCAAGTATCATCAGCATTTACTATTATGTAAGTCACATATTGCTCAGTGTTCTGACATAGCCTTCATTACACAGAAGCATTTTAAATATTACCATGTATCATGAACTATGAAAAACACTGATCAGAGAGAGATTATCAAAGCATACCTATAACATTAGATACATCTATGATTTATATGGTAAATTCTCACCCTAGTGTCTTCTCATAGTACTAATTCAAATCCTTCAATATTGAACATGTTGAGCATATTTGATGCTACTTTTAGTTAAATTGGGTTTCTGGATATTAGATAGTTGATCAAGGCCCTCCTGGATAAAAGTATCTATTTGTCATTCCAACTGCCTTATCTTTCAGTTCTCTGACTTAGTATTTATTTATTTATTTATGAGAAAATGTATGAAAGCATTTGTTCCATGCATTTGATTGGATTCAATACAAAACAAGGAGCAGCTGACTCAGATATTATCTCGTGGGTCTGATTTAGGCTTTCATGAAATCATAGTGTGCTAGCTGAAGGCTAGTGTTCCAACTCAACAGAAATTATAGTGGCATTCATCTTTTCAGGTGGCATCTTTTAACCAAGGGGGGAAAAAAAAAGAAGGAAGGCTTCCAAAGCACAGTGGCTGCCAGTAACAGGAAGTTACTGGCACTTCGGAGGGGTAGTTCCCTACTGAGTATTTGCTGATAAACTTGGAACTGATATACTGCATGCATCATTTCAAATTTAGCTGCTTCCAAGATAAGGACATTTCAAAATAATATTGTTTAAAAAGGAAGCGAGGTCAGAGGAGATGGTAGGCTTAAGAGAGCAAAAGGAGAGAAGTTCAGGAGGAAAAGTAGGACAGATTTTTTCGCTTTATTTTTTTCTCTATGGAGAGGCATTCAGTTTTTCATTTCATCATTCTAAAGCATCATCAAAATCATAACCATTAGACAACATAAGAATTAATAGCTAATAATATAACAAGAAACCCTCAAAATTGGATTTTTCCAAACCCAGTGTTTAGAAAAAGTTGAATGCCATTAATAACAAATCCTGATTGTCCCATGAAATTTTCAACATTCATTAAATACCAGCAATGTTCTAGGTCAGGAGTGGCAAACACTTAGCAAATGCACAGTAACTCCTTTCACCGATGTCTTCAGACATTACTAATGGATCATGGCATTCTGCTTTGCTGAATCCAGGTGAGGCCTCAAATACTTTTTTTTTTTTTTTTTTTAACAGCACTCTGGGAAGACTACCAACTGGTCATAGGTATGAAACAATATAAAACATATTTGCCCTTTCTCTTCTAGATGAAATATTGAATGCATAGTATTTCCTTCTACCTGCACTCTTGTCCCCCTGCCACCATCCACAATAAGTTTGTCATTACTCTCTAGAGGAATATTACTGAAACACATATGAAAAGGAAAGAGGATTTTTGACAAAGCTCATTTGAACAGTCTTTTAATATTTAGCTTATATTTAGCTAAGTTTTTTTTTTTTTTTTTTAGAAATCGAGCTAGTTTATGGTTAACACTCCCACTTTCTCACAGTACACTAGCTCCTACATTGCAGGAAACTAGCCCTTTCCATTTCTCACCTCCCATTCATTTAAAAAGAAAAAATGTCTTTTATGCTTTAAGCATTCTCCAACTACCACAAAGGAAATAGCTCATCTCATATTTATTTATAAAACTTTTCCAGAACTTCCTTCTACTGCAGAATTCTGCAGGATATCTGTTGTTTCTGGCTTTCCTTAAAGGGTTGAAATCTCTAAAACTGCTCTCTTTTATTCATTATCTTTTTATTTAATAAGTTTCATACTTGGGGCAACTAGAGGTTTCAGAGACTGAAAATGCTGGAGAGAAATGAGGAAGGACAACACCAGTCTAGTCTTCTCCTCCCAGGAGAATAGAAATCTTACGCAAAATGTTTTAAAAAAAAAAAAAGTTAATTAACATATTATGGGTACAAACCTGCCTGAATTATTAAAGAGCGGTAATGTTTTCAGTTTTGTATTGACTGAGGAACATGTTTTCATAAACGACAGGCCATCAGAAAATACTGTGATTAAATCTGCTAGAAGCCTGATAGCCACTTCCCAAAGGAATAAAATTTAGAAATATTAAATTATTTCTTACATTTCTAATATTTCTACTGTAGGGTCTTCTGTGCCAAATTAAGATTCTATGGGGGAAATTTTCCATCTAGCTGGAAGGCTTTACAGTAGATATATAATCATGTCTGGGAATTTTGTTTCTGGTATAAAAAATCCATAATTTTAAAATTATTATGGTTTTATCATATTAAAAAGACCTGGTATTACTAAGCTTATTCTGAAAGCCTGGTGCTTAATGTATAGTTTTACTCTTTCAATAAACAATTCTTAAAAGGAAAATGAATTTATTTGTTAATTTTTGGGGACTATTTGATCCATAAATCAAGGCACACATTTCTTTATTACTTATAGATATTCAGATAGTTGAAATTTTGCAGAAATGTCTTCCTAAAGACCATACAATGGTATTGATTTAAAATCTGATAGCATAATACAGTCAAAAACAACTGTTTTTTACTTTCAAAAGTCCTTTAATTAAGATATTAACAGTATTTATTGGTTAATTTATACCAACACTCTAATTATACTTTCTTTTCCCCACAGAATATTAAAAATGCGGAGTTATTTCCACCTGGGATGTTTGATCAACATTGAAAAGTTGTAGACTTACTCATCTCTGGAAAGTAATGGCACTTAGTTGACACATTTCATCTAGCATTTGTTTGCGTTCCCATGGAAAATAAAAAGGTCACTCATTTAACGATTTGAATTGTATGGGCATCTTTTATGAAATCGAATGGTCTCTTCACTGAAGCATTATAAGAACACTTTGCATGCCTATCTTATCCCCCAATCTTGCACTCTTGCTTCCTCTTACTATTCACTTCTTTTCATTCATCTCTTACTTCCCAGGGAATAGCTAAGAGACAAGAAGAATAATTAGCATTATTGAATGACTTTGAGATCCCAGAGACTGAGCTAGGTGTGTTGTATGTTTTCTTATTTAATTCTCTCAACCATCCTATGTTAGAGATGAGGCTCAGAGTCTATGTAATTTCCCTAAATCCCTGAAGTAGCAGAGACACATTAAAACCCTTTCTACTGCTCCAAGAAAGGAGTTGGTTTGAAACAGTGTGATAACTGGGTCCCCTGCTATATATAGGTGTGTACTGACTCCAATAAGAGCTTATCACAATGGATTTTGATGATGATTGCACAGCATGATTGATGTAAGTAGTGCAAGGCAAATGTTGTGTTTTATATGTATTATATACATTTTTTTCAACTGTCATAAAAAATAGCTTATACCGTAGACAAACTCACATTTAGAAATTTTTATATCTCTGAAGTTAATTTGTCAAGCTGGTAGTCTATAACTTAGAAAATAAAATAAGGCCATGAACACCATGCCAAAAATAAATATCATCTAGGTCAGTTATTAATTTACAATATAATGGAAGAATAATATTGGTAACATTTTTACTGGACAGCTCAATGGCATCATTCCATTCTCCTAAATGTATATCAGCATGATTTATCAGCTCTTCCCCTTAAATGGAAAAGTGCTTTTTGATTTTTTTCCTGTATTAATTTCAGACAGTGAATAAATAGGTTGATGTTAGTTAATAAGAGATATACACACTAATATGAATTTTCTCTGTATTTGAACATGATAAATATGGTGGAAATTTTAGCATAATGGAGATAAATCTTGTTTATTCCTTTATCATCCCCACTCTTTTTCTAAAACTGGAAATCTTCCCCATCACCGCTGCACATTAAGAACACTGCCCTTTGTCTACACTCCCACAGTGAATTCTTGCTTTCCCTCCTCCCTCCCCAAACATTCACAAAACAACTGCTCCCTTGTAGTGTCTGTGTTGCTTCTAAGCCGAATTTAGTAGAATTTTATAAATGACCACAAAGCATGGGAGTGCTGGCAATTAAACCATGATGACCATGATCTTCACTTTGCACAACTAGGCCTTTAGAACCTCATATGCATAAATTATTTTTTAAGATGTTGTATGAAATATATAATAAAGAATAGTCAATTTAATGTCAGAGTACATGGATTAGATTTCCATTCCCTGAGCTTGCAGCTAATGGCTTTTATTCTCACCTGTAAAACAAGGAAAATAATATATATTTTCTAGGATTGTGGTAATGATTAAATGAGAATATGTTTAAAGCGTATACGTATTGAATGTGACAAAATAAGTCACTCAATGATTGAGCGCTCTATTGCCCACTATCCTACTCTACTTGACTTTTTTTCCTGACTATGTTGTTGTTAGGTTCCATCGAGTCATAGCCACAATGTGTATAACAAAATGAAACACTGCCTGGTCCTGGGCCATCCTCGCAATCATTATTATGCTTGAGCCCATTGTTGTAGCCACTGTGTCAATCCATCTCCTTGAGGATCTTCCTCTTTTTCGCTGGCGCTCTACTTTACCAAGCCTGATGTCCTTCTCCAGGGACTAATATCTTTTGGTAACATGTCGAAGTGTGTGAGATGTAGTCTTGCCATCCTTGCTTCCAAGGAGCATTCTGCTTGTAGTTATATACTTACATGATGATTGACTATATACTATTTAAATCATTCTCTCTTCCTGCCCTCACCACTCATCTGTCAGTTTGTAATATTGTGGTGGCTTGAACATTGCTGTGATGCTGAAACCTATGCCATCAGAATTTCAAATGCCAGCAGGGTCACCCAAGGTGGAAAGGGTTCAGCAGAGCAACCAGACTAAGATAGACCAGGAAAAAGGACCTGTCAATCTACTTACAAAAAAAAAAAAAACTGACCAGTGAAAACCTTATGAATAGCAGTGGAACATTATCTGATATAGTGCCAGAGGATGCGCCCCTTAGGTTGGAAGCCCCTCAAAATACAACTGAGGAAGAGCTGCCTCCTTAAAGTGGAGTCAACCTTTATGACGTGAATGAAGTAAAGCTTTCAGGACTTTCATTTGCTGATGTGGCACAACTCAAAATGAGAAGAAACAGCTGCAAACATCCACTGATAATTGGACATGGAATATATGAACTATGAATCTAGGAAAATTGGAAGTCATCAAAAATGAAATAGAATGCATAAAGATCAATATCCTAGGCACTAGTGAGCTGAAATGGACTGGTATTGGCCATTTTGAATAGGACAATCATATGATCTACTACGCCAGGAATGACAAATTAAAGAGGAATGGTGTCACATTCATCATTAAAAGGAACATTTGAAGATCTATCCTGAAGTACAATGTTGTTGGGGATAGGATAACATGCATATGCCTACAAGAAAGACCAGTTAATATGACTATTATCAAAATTTATGCACCAACCACTAATGACAAAGATGAAGAAATTGAAGATTTTTACCAACTTCTGCAATCTGAAATTGATCAAAGATGTAATCAAATACACTGATAATTCCTGATGATAGGAATGTAAAAATTGCAAACAAAGGAGAAGGATCGGTAGTTGGAAAATATGGCCTTGATGACAGAAATGATGTTGGACATTGCATTAAGACAGAGCTCCCAGGCTGCAGAAAATACCAACCCTGGTGGTGCAGTGGTTAAGTGCTACAGCTACTAACCAAAAGGTCAGCAGTTTTAATCCACTAGATGCTCCTTAGAAACTCTATGGGGCAGCTCTACTCTGTCCTATAGGGTTGCTGTGAACACAAGGGCAGTGGGTTTGTTTGTTTTCTTTTTCTTTTCAAGTGGCTTGCTTGGCCTGCCCTGTAACTTTGCATTGGAATCCTGGTTCCTTTGTTCAGCCTGCCCCATAACTTTGCATTAGAATTCTAGTTCATTTGCTTGGTCTCTCCTGTAGCTTTACATTAAAATCTTGGCAAAGCATGAAATTATATGTAACCCGAATTACACGTGTTTTTTTTTTTTTTTTTAGTATTATTAAGAATGTTGCTGAAGTAACTTGTATGAATTTTCTACTTGTAAAGCCCTTAAAATGAACTCTTTCCCTCACACACGAGGAGCAGTCTTTGCGGCAGCAGCCCCACCTGCCTCCTTTCCTTGCACAAGGAAATACAGGCATCTTTCTGCTTTCCCATCTGGATCTCTCATTTATTGGCTGATATAAATCATGACCCCCACATGTCTGTCAGTTTGTTGTACTGTGGGTGGTTGTGTGTTGCTGTGATGCTGGAAGCTCTGCCACCGGTATTCAGATACCAGCAGGGTCACCCATGGAGGACAGGTTTCAGCTGAGCTTCCAGACTAAGACAGACCAGGAAGAAGGACCCGGCAGTCTACTTCTGAAAAGCATTAGCCAATGAAAACCTTATGAATAGCAGTGGAACACTGTCTGATATAGTGCCGGAAGATGAGCCCCCCAGGTTAGAAGGCAATCAAAAGATGACTGGGGAAGAGCGGCCTCCTCAAAGTAGAGTTGGCCTTAATGACATGGATGGACTCAAGCTTTTGGGACCTTCATTTGCTGACGTGGCACCACTCAAAATGAGAAGAAACAGCTGCAAACATCCATTAATAATCGGAACCTGGAATGTGCGAAGTATGAATCTAGGAAAATTGGAAATCATCAGAAATGAAATGGAACCCGTAAACATCGATGTCCTAAGCATTAGTGAGCTAAAATGGACAGGTATTAGCCATTTTGAATTGGAAAATCATACAGTCTACTATGCTGGGAATGACAACTTGAAGAGGAATGGTGTTGCATTCATCTTCAAAAAAAACATTTCAAGATCTATCCTGAAGTACAACACTGTCAGTGATAGGATAATATTCACACGCCTACAAGGAAGACCAATTAATATGACTATTATTCAAATTTATGCACCAACCACTAGGGCCAGAGATGAAGGAATAGAAGATTTTTATCAGCTGCTACAGTCTGAAATTGATCGAACATGCAATCAAGATGCATTGATAATTACTGGTGATTGGAATGTGAAAGTTGGGAACAAAGAAGAAGGATCAGTAATTGGAAAATATGGCCTTGGTGATAGAAACAATGCCAGAGATCAAATGATGGAATTTTGCAAGACCAATGACTTCTTCATTGCAAATACCTTCTTTCACCAACATAACCGGTGACTATATACATGGGCCTCGCCAGATGGAACACACAGAAATCAAATTGACTACTTCTGTGGAAAGAGACGATGGAAAAGCTCAATATCATCAGTCAGAACAAGGCCAGGGGCTGACTGTGGAACAGACCATCAATTGCTCACATGCAAGTTTAAGCTGAAACTGAAGAAAATCAGAGCAAGTCCACGAGAGCCAAAATATGACCTTGAGTATATCCCACCTGAATTTAGAGACCATCTCAAGAATAGATTTGACGCATTGAACACTAGTGACCGAAGACCAGACGAGTTGTGTAATGACATCAAGGACATCATCCATGAAGAAAGCAAGAGTAACTGAAAAGACAGGAAAGAAAGAAAAGACCAAGATGGATGTCAGAAGAGACTCTGAAACTTGCTCTTCAGCATCGAGCAGCTAAAGGAAAAGGAAGAATTGATGAAGTAAAAGAACTGAACAGAAGATTTCAAAAGGCCTCTCGAGAAGACGAAGTAAAGTATTATATTGACATGTGCAAAGAGCTGGAGGTGGAAAACCAGAAGCGAAGAACTCGCTCGGCGTTTCTCAAACTGAAAGAACTGAAGAAAAAATTCAAGCCTCGAGTTGCAATAGTGAAGGATTCCATAGGGAAAATATTAAATGACTCAGGAAGCATCAAAAGAAGATGGAAGGAATACACAGAGTCATTATACTAAAAAGAATTAGTCGATGTTCAACCATTTCAAGAGGTGGGATATGATCAGGAACCGATGGTACTGAAGGAAGAAGTCCAAGCTGCTCTGAAGGCATTGGCGAAAAACAAGGCTCCAGGAATTGATGAAATATCAATTGAGATGTTTCAACAAACAGATGCAGCGCTGGTGGTGCTCGCTTGTCTATGCCAAGAAATATGGAAGGCAGCTTCCAAAGAGATCCATATTTATGCCTATTCCCAAGAAAGGTGATCCAGCCGAATGTGGAAATTATAGAACAATATCATTAATATCACATGCAAGCAAAATTTTGCTGAAGATCATTCAAAAACATCTGCAGCAGTGTATCGACAGGGAACTGCCAGAAATTCGGGCTGGTTTCAGAAGAGGACGTGGAACCAGGGATATCATTGCTGATGTCACATGGATCCTGGCTGAAAGCAGGGAATACCATAAGGATGCTTACCTGTATTTTATTGACTATGCAAAGGCGGATCATAACAAATTATGAATAACACTGCAAAGAATGGGAATTCCAGAACAATTAATTGTGCTCATGAGGAACCTTTACATAGATCAAGAGGCAGTTGTTCGGACAGAACAAGGGGATACTGGTTGGTTTAAAGTCAGGAAAGGTGTGTGGCAGGGTTGTATTCTTTCACCATACCTATTTAATCTGTATGCTGAATAAATAACACAAGAAGCTGGACTATATGAAGAAGAACAGGGCATCAGTATTGGAGGAAGACTCATTAGCAACCTGTGTTATGCAGATGACACAACCTTGCTTGCTGAAAGTGAAGAGGACTTGAAGCACTTACTAATGAAGATCAAAGACCACAGCCTTCAGTATGGATTACACCTCAACATAAAGAAAACAAAAATCCTCACAACTGGACCAGTGAGCAACATCATGATAAATGGAGAAAAGACTGAAGTTTTCAAGGATTTCATTTTACTTGGATCCACAATCAACAGCCATGGAAGCAGCAGTCAAGAAATCAAAAGACGCATTGCATTGGGTAAATCTGCTGCAAAGGACCTCTTTAAAGTGTTGAAAAGCAAAGATGTCACCCGGAAGACTAAGGTGCGCGTGACCCAAGCCGTGGTATTTTCAATCACATCATATGCATGTGAAAGCTGGACAATGAATAAGGAAGACAGAAGAAGAGTTGACGCCTTTGAATTGTGGTGTTGGCAAAGAATATTGAATATACCATGGACTGCCAAAAGAACGAACAAATTTGTCTTGGACGAAGCGCGGCCAGAATGCTCCTTAGAGGCAAGGATGGCGAGACTGTGTCTTACATACTTTGGACGTGTTGTCAAGAGGGATCAGTCCCTGGAGAAGGACATCATGCTCGGCAGAGTACAGGGTCAGCGGAAAAGAGGAAGACCCTCTACAAGGTGGACTGACACAGTGGCTGCAACAATGAGCTCAAGCATAACAACGATTGTAAGGATGGCGCAGGACCGGGCAGTGTTTCGTTCTGTTGTGCATAGGGTCGCTATGAGTCGGAACCGACTCGACAGCAGCGAATGACAACAACATAAGCTATGACAAGCAGAATCTGTGGTTTCCACCCAGCAACAGCATGATAGAATTTTGCAAGACAAATGGCTTCTTCATTGCGAATGCCTTTTT
The DNA here is from genome assembly GCF_024166365.1 of Elephas maximus indicus. NCBI lineage: Eukaryota > Metazoa > Chordata > Mammalia > Proboscidea > Elephantidae > Elephas > Elephas maximus. Next base: position 52,401,492 of record NC_064820.1, read on the forward strand.
TCTCCAACATAAATGGCAACTATACACATAGACCTCTCCAGATGAAATACATAGGAATCAAATCTACTACATATGTGGAAAAACATTATGGAGAAGCTCAATATCGTCAGTCAGAACAAGATCAGAGGCCGACTGCTGCGTAGACCATCAATTGCTACTATGAAAGTCCATGCTGAAGCTCAGAAAATTAGAACAAGTTCACAAGAGTCAAAGGACCACCTTGAGCATATCTCACCTGAAGTTAGAGACCATCTCAAGAATAGATTCCAGGCACTGAATGCTAATGACCAAACACCAGGCGAGTTGTGGCATGACATCAAGGACGTCATACATGAAGAAAGCAAGAGGTCATTAAAAAGACAGGAAAGCAAGAAAAGACCAAAATGGACATCAAAATAGACTCTGAAAACTGTGCCTGAACAAAGAGTAGCTAAAGCAAAAGGAAGAACTGATAAAGTAAAAGAGCTGAACAGAAGATTTCAAAAGGTCCTCAAAACGACAAAGTAAAGTATTATAATGAAATGTACAAAGACTTGGAGTTAGAAAACCAAAAGGGAAGAACACACTCTGGATTTCTCAATGTGAAAGAAAGGAAGAAAAAATTCGAGCCTGTAATATTGAACGATTCTATGGGCAATGTATTGAACGATGCAGGAAGCATCAAAAGAAGATAGAAGGAATACACAGAATCATTGTACCAAAAATGATTGACATTCAACCATTTCAGGAGGTAGCATATGATCAAGAACCGATGGTACTAAAGTAAGAAGTTCAAGCTGCACTGAAAGCATTGGTGAAAAACAAGGCTCCAGGAATTGACAGAATACCAATTGAGATGTTTCAACAAATGGATACAACACTGGAAGTCCTCACTTGTCCATGCCAAGAAATTTGGAAAACAGTTACTTGGCCAACCTCTTGGAAGAGATTGTAACCTGATCCTACGAATGCCAATAAATTTCCACTAGTCCTTAAACTAGTCCAAAACAGATTTGGTCTGCCCTGCATGCACAGAAGGTCCAAATGTGACCACTAATTGACTTCAACAGAGGATACAGCAACAGTTGGAATGAATCAGGAGGAAAATCATCAGTTGTACCCTATTCTGAAATGAGAGATCCGACCACAACCAAGTCACCTCCTGTTTCCAGGCCATCTTCTAGAATTTTCCCTCCCCAGTACGTCTGTACAGCCACCATTTTGCTGCCTAAATCACATATAAGACCTGCCTCCCCATAGCTCAAGGAGCCGGATCTGAGGAACTTCCAGCTCCTTGTTCTGCACACTGTAATAAAGTTACTTTCACTTTCTCAAAGATTGGTGTCCAGATAATTGGCAAATCTGAGCATGCCTGACAAGGACCCACCTTCCTGGGTTCCATAACAAGATCCATATTTGTGCCCATCCCAAAGATAGGTGATCCAACCGAATGCTGAAATTATTGAACAATATTATCAATATTACACACAAGTAAAATTTTTGTGAAGATAATTCAAAAACAGTTGCATCAGCACATTGACAGGGAACTGCCAGAAATTCAAGCTGGATTCAGAAGAGGACATGCAAAGAGTGATATCATTGCTGGTATCAGATGGATCTTGGCTGAAAGCAGAAAATATCAGAAAGATGTTTACTTGTGTTTTATTGTCTATGCAAAGCATTTGACTGTGTGGATCATAACAAATTATGGATAACATTGCAAAGAATGGGAATTCCAGAACACTTAATTGTGCTCATGTGGAACCTGTACATAGAACAAAAGACAGCCCTTCGAACAGAACAAGGGGACACGTCATGGTTTAAAATCAGAAGGAATGTATGTTAGGGTTGTATCCTTTCACCATACTTATCCAATCCGTACACTGAGCAAAAAATCCAAGAATCTATACTATATAAAGAAGAATGGGGCACCAGGATTGGAGGAAGACTCATTAACCACCTGCAATGTGCAGAAGACTAAACCTTGCTTTCTGAAAGAGAAATGGAATTGAAGCACTTACTGATGAAGATCTAAGACCACAGACCAGTATGGATTACACCTCAACAAAATGAAAAAGAAAAAAAAAATCCTCACAACTGGGCCAATAAGTAGCATCATGACAAACAGAAAATATTGACACTGTCAAGGACTTCGTTTTACTTAGATCCCCAACCAATGCCCATGGAAGCAGTAGACAAAAAAATCAAATGAGATATTGCATTGGGAAAATCTGCTGCAAAAGACCTCTTTAAAGTGTTAAAAAGCAACGATGTTAATTTGAGGATTAAGTGTGCCTGACCCAAGCCATGGTGTTTTCAATTGCCTCATATGCATGAGAAAGCTGGACAGTGAATAAAAAAGGAAGGCTGAAAAATTGATGCCTTTGAATCATGGTATTGGCCAATAGTATTGACTGCCAGAAGAATGAACAAATCTGTCTTAGAAGAAGTACAGACAGAATGCTCCTCAGAAGTGAGAATGAGTTCGTCTCATGCACTTCAGACATGTTATCAGTAGGGACCAGTCTCTGGAGAAGGACATCATGCTCGGTAAAGTAGAGGGTCAGTGAAAAAGATGAAGACCCTCTAAGAGATGGATTGACACAGTGGCTGCAACAATGGGTGCAAATATAGCATGGTTGTAAGCATGGTGCAGGGCTGGCAAGTTTTTCTTTCTGTTGTGCATAGGGTCGCTATGAGTTGGAACTGACTGGAAGGCACCTAACAACAACAATTTCCTACCCATTTATATTTAAGTACCTGTAATGATTCTTCTGTAACTAAAGTAAGTCAGAAGACCAAATGTAAAATCTTTCAGAGAAGATTTGGTGTATGTATTTTTGGGCCATATATATTTTGGCAAATACAATGTATATATGGGGCAATGGGCATTAGAGGTTGCTTTTTCTTGAAAAGTCAGGAATTGAATAATTTCTTAGGGAATAATAAAATAATAGCTTCAAATGTGCACCAAAATTAGATAATCTTATCTGAGCAGGGCTTGATGCCATGTGTCAATTTTTTACCTCAATTTTTTTGGGTTTCTGTATCTTTCTACTGCTCTTTGTAATGTTCTCTTACTTAAGAAATGTCAAAACAAACAAACAAAAAACCTCTCTTCATCTTCCTCCTCTGAACTCCAAGCCTCCTCCTCCTTCTCCTTTGTTTTTTCTCTTGTTTCGTGGTACCACTATATCAATACACCACTTGAACAAATTTATGTTTATAGCCTGAAGTCCCCTAATATTTAACATACAATTAAATGGTTTTCCACTCTTTGTGAAAACAAATGAGATTAGTAAATTGTTTCTGCTGTACTGTATTGTACTGAAATTAGTCATGCTTAAATTTCTGTAAAGTTTTCCCAAAAGATAAATTTCATCTGTCGTAACAAATAAACCATGGCATATTTTCAATGTTTCATGGGAATGTTCTCTGACCAAAATTAAAGCAATCAAAATTATTATAAAAAAAAGTGTTCTACATTCTTCTTCAGAGAGTAGCATGTGGGGTCTTAAAAGCCTGTGAGTAGCCATCTAAGATACTCAACTGGCCTCACCTCTTCAGGATCAACGGAGAGTGAAGAAAACTAAAGGCACAAGGGAAAGATTATTCCAAAGGACTTATGGACCACAACTACCATAGCCTCTACCAGACTGAGTCCAGTACAATTAGATGGTGCCTGGCTACCACCACTGAGTGTTCTGACAGGGATCAAAATAGAGGGTACCAGACACAGCTGGAGAAAAATGTAAAACAAAATTCTAACTCACAAAAAAGACCAGACTCACTGGCCTGATAGAGACTGGAGAAAACCCAAGAGTATGACCCCTGAATACTCTTTTAGCTCAGTAAAGAAGTCACTCCTGTTGTTCACCATTCCTCCGAAGATTAAACAGCCCCGTAAAACAAAACAAGACTAAAGGGGCACACCAGCCCAGGGGCAAGGACTAGAAGGCAGGCGGGAAGAGGAAAGCTGGCAATAGGCAACCCAAGGTAGAGAAATGAGAGTGTTGATGTGTCATGTAGTTGTTAACCAATGTCATAAAACAATATGTGGACTAATTGTTTAATGCGAAGCAAGTTTGTTCTGTAAACCTTCATCTAAAGTACAAAAAAGAAAAGAACCAAAATTAGTACATTTAGAGGGAAACCACCTCTGATTTTGTGAATATTTAAAAGTATGCTATCAAATTATCTAAGTAAAATACCTAACTTACATATAGCCTATCCAAAGCATATGAGGTGAAGTCTTGCTGTCCCTGCTTCTAAGGAGCATTCTGGCTGTGCTTCTTCCGATATAAATTTGTTCATTCTTCTGTCAGTCCGTGGTATATTTGTTATTTCTCACCAACACCATAATTCGAATGCATCAGTTCCCTAAAGAAGGACATCATGGTTGGTAGAGGGTCAGTAAAAAAGATAGATTGAGATAGATTGACACAGTGGCTGCAAAAATGCGCTCACATATAGTAATGCTTGAGAGAATGGTGCAGGATCAGGCAGTGTTTCATTCTGTTGTGCATAGGGGTGTCAGAACCGACTTGATGGCACCCAACAACAACAACACCACAAACAGCCTGAAATCCCCTAACATTTAACATTCAATTAATGGTTTTCCATATTCTGGAGAAAAAAAATGGGATTAGAAAATTGTTTCTGTTGTACTGCATCGTACTGAAAATAGTCATGCTTAAATCTCTGTGAAGATGTCAGTTTCAGTCTTCAGTCTCAATTGCTCTCTTTGTCTTACTTCAAATGCAGTTGATAACCAAGCCTTCTTACTACTTCCTGGATTTACTCCCTCAAACATTTCTTGTACCAGATACTATTCTAAGCACTGGGGAAATATCCATGAAGAAATAGACAAAAATTAATGTCATCATGGATATTATATTCCGATGTCTGTTTATGTGGTGAGTGAAGACAATCAAATAAGCAAGTAAATTATGTAGTATGTCAGAATGTGATAAGTGCTTTGAGGAAAAATAAAATAGGAAATGGGTACAAAAAGTGTCAGAAGGAAGCAGAGAGCCTCACTACTCAGAAGAGTAAGATGGGGATTTAGAATCTAGGGATGAAGAATGACCTTCTAGTTCCCAAATTTGTAATGATTGATATAAATGGGGACAAAGGGCTGTTTTAGTTATCTAGTACTACTTTTATAACAGAAATACCACAAGTGAATGGCTTTAACAAATAGAAATTTTTTCTATCACAGTCTAGTGGGCTAGAAGTCCAAATTCAGGGTGCCAGCTCCAGGTGAAGGCTTTCTCTCTCTGTTGGTTCTGGAGCAAAGTCCTTGTTGTCAATCTTCCACTGGTCTAGGAGCTTCTCAGTGAAGGGACCCTGGGTCCAGAGGACATGCCTCGCTCCAGGCACTACTTTCTTGGTAGTATGAAGTCCATATCCTTTCTGCTTGATTCTCTTCTATATCTCAAAAGAGATTGACTCAAGATATAACTTAATCCTGTATATTATGTCCTGCCTCATTAACATAACTGCCTCTAGGGCATAAGGTGATTTTTACTGCTGGTTTCAACACAGATAATGTTAGTGAAGTTGAGAATATTGGGTATGGGGGAAAGAGTAAGGATTTCTAGCCAAGAGCAAGAGAAAGTTTGAGGTCTCTTATTCATTCTTGTCATTAGTGATGCAGAGGCCAGGAAGAGAATCTTATGAAGAGTATGCACAATTCCCAGGCTCTTTCTGAACACCTGCCAAGAAGCTTCTTCCTTGAAGGTATCCCCTCCTCTTCGTCTCTCCCTAGTTACGCTCTGGTTCAGGCCTGCAAGAGGTTGTGACAGGACCCCCGTTTTGTTCCTGGAGTTCATTTATCACACAGAGAAATCTATCTAAAAAATAAGTTGGGCCCTGTTACTCTCCTTCTCAAAACTGTTCATAGCCAAAACTCATTAGTGTACAACCTGTACCATCTTCAGCTTTATCTCTTATAGTTTCTGGCTTCTACTTGATGTTCAAATAACACAACGCTTCTGCTTACAGTTATTGCCCCAGAGCCCCCTACTTCACTCCTGCATGTTTATTCTTGAACTCCCTCAATGAGAGATGCCCCTTCCTAAATCTGGCTCAATCTTTCTCATCTTTCAAGGCACAGCTTCAGCATCCTTGCCTCCAGTACACCTCTCATAAAGCTGAGTTATAGAGTTCTTTCTCAGAATTACCATTTCACTCTGGGCACACCTTTTGCATGGTATTCTGAAGTATCTTGGACTATTAGATCTACAAGGACAAGGATCATGTATCATTCCTATTGCACTCCTAGAGCATAGCAAGGAGTCTGTTTTTTAAACAAACAACAACAGCAAAAAATGTCAATAGGCTACAGTGAAACACTATTTGGTAATCCTACTTTCTGATCTTGAATGCATTCTCTTTAGGTTGCCTCTGATATGGTGAGGCATTATTTTGAAATACAAAACTTTATTATTTTCTTTTCTCTGCTTCTCCTTTAGTCCATAAGAGTCATCTATATTGGTTCAAAGAGTATTAGGATTGTCACAAGGGAATCGGGTTGGGGGTGAAAAGCAAGGAAGAATTCATGTTTAGTTTTTTCACTGTCAAACCAGGCATTGAAGGATCATGCAAAATGCTCAAGAAGTCAGGCATAAGGTTGGGACCGTAATGATAAAATAGAAAAGGAGATTAAAGGAGAATAATGCCCCTTCCTTCCATCATCTAAAGGACCGTCGACCTCGGCTGCGGGCACAGATTGGGGATTGTGCTTATCTTAGAGGAATGAATTGAAGAACAGGGTCCTGACATGAGATAACTAGGTGTAGAAAATCTGGATCAGCCTCTGAAGACTGCTAAGCAGTTAAGGACTCATCACAAGAGAGGAAGAGAGACAGTGCTACAGACCAGCCTTAGCATAGGAGGAAGAGACAAAGCAAGTCTAGGCTGAGAGACCATGTTATCTCTTGACTGTGGAGTCACGGATACCTTCATATTAATCAATCTTTGTATGGTCCAGAAGTAAGATGACTGTCTACTCTTAAGATTGTGTGAAAACCTTGACTTGTAAAGCCTTGACTTGTGTGAACCACTTCATGCATCTCACCACCAAAAGATCCTCCCAGGCACTCACAAGCTGTTTTATAAATAAAAGGAAAGAGAGTTTGACATGCGGAATAGCACTCACAACACGAAAAGTCGAATGCTAGGCTGAATATATGTTTCTATTATGTATTGTTTTAGCAGCTTAGCTCTGAATTTGGGAATGGCCTGAAGTTTTTTCTAAAAATCACCTACATATGGAGGCTTAAACAGACAATAAGAGTGGCCATGACTCAGCATAAGGTTGTTAAAGTTCAGAACAAATCCTTACTTCGAATTATATTTCCTAAATTTTATTACAGAGAATTTCAAACAAATACTAAGGTTTAGAGAATGATAAAATATACCCCTGGCCTCCCCCAGCTTCTAAAATTGTCAACTTATGGGCAATCTTGTTCCATTCATACTCCTATTCACCACCCCCCCCAAATTATTTGAATAAAAACCAAAATATCAAATAATATCATTAATAAATGTTTATTATGTATCTTTAAAAGAAAAATACTAAACATAACTATAATACTATTGCTGCCAAACCTGGAAAGGTGGGTCTTTGTCCAGTGCACTCAGACCTGCCGATAATCTGGACACCTGTCTTTGAGAAAGAGAAAGTAACTTTACTGCAATGTGCAGAACAAGGAGCCGGGAGGAAGTTCCTCAGGCCCTACCTTGAGCTATGTGGAAGCAGGGCTTATATATGATTTGGGCAACAAGATGGCAGCCATGCAGGTGTGCTGGGGAGTGAAAATTCTGGAAGGAAGGTGTTGCAGGAATTATGGCAGCCAGGAGTCAGGAGGTGACATGATTCTTGTGAGCTTTCTTGCTTCTAAATGGGGTCTGGGTGATGATTTTCCTTCTGATTCATTCCACCTGTTGCTGTGTCTGCTCTTGAGGTCAATTAATGGCTATAGCTCGCACTTCTGTGCATGTGGGGTGGGCCAAAGCTGGCTTGGGCCAGCTTAAGGCAGTATTTTCTGAGTAATGCAGGTTACAATTCCCTCTTGAGTTGTAACAATTCCTTAATCTTAAGGCATAAGGGCCAGCAACTTATCTGGCTACTTCCTACTGATATGAGGCAGAGTTTTAGGAACTTAGGTCAAATTTTAAAAGGTGGAAGAGGCTACTAGCAGAAAGAGGTACACGTAGGTCATTTATCTGTAAGTTGAGTCTTAAGTCATCTAGAGGCTTGCACTCCCATTTCTGTTTAAGGGTTTCAGGATTTGGCTGTCTTTGTGGTCCCATGAATAGTCTGCACTTTGATGGCCAATGCAGGTGGGTGAAGTCTTTAAGGGCTCATCTGGAGAAGTGAGTGCTTACTTCACCCTGGTGTAGTGCATCCAAGGCTTGACTCTAGCTACCTTCACCAAGGAGTAGGTAACTAGGAGAACTTCATAGGGACTAGTCTACTTGCCTTGAAACTGGCTTCAAGGATGATGGTTGTATCACTTTACCAGGACCAGGTTTCCTGGGGTGAAGAGATGCAGAGAGCTATCTGAGAGAAAGAACATATGACTGGTAATAGCTTTCAGAGTTACATATAATGACCTAAGATATCTGGAAACACTAAGTTTCTGGACTGCTTGAGGATCACCTGAAGCACTATATCCCCAGGCTACCTTAAGGAAAGGTCTCCCATACAACATTTCATAGGGTCTCAAATGGCAGCTGCTTCTAGGCACCATCTGGACTCTCAGCAGGGCAGTGTGTAGCAATTGGATCCAGGGCAGGTTGGTCTTTAAGGCATAGTTCATCTCTGTTTTTCCAGTTGACTATGGCCTCCAGAAAGCATGTAATTTCCACAAATTCCTAAATGTCCTGAGATTTTTTGGGTAACATTCGATACAAAAGCTCCTCTATTATCACTTTAAATTGACTAAACCAAAAAAAAACCAAACCCCATTGTTGTTGAACTGATTCCAACTCATAATGACCCTATAGGACGGGTAGGCCAAATCTAGAAATAATTTCACTCAGGAGAGTTTTGCTTACCTTGGAGGATGTCTTTTCCATTCAGCCAGGGAAGTCTTCTGCATCTGGTAAAAGTGTCTACAAACACTAAAAGATATTTGGCTCTCCTGTAGCTGTTGGTATAACAGTGATGTCTGCTTGCCAGTCCTCTCCAGATTTGGCCCCTGGGGCTTGCACCCCAGGCCTAGGAGGTGGTGGTCCTGTTTTTGGATTGTTTTTCGCACAGGTCACACATTATTGACTAGGACCTTTAATCAGTTTGGCTAGCCAGTGAAACATAGCACCCCAACTGTAACGTTTGTTCTTATGAATTGCCTTTATTATCAGGTGAATCAGGTGTTCTGTTATTAACACCTGTCCTTGGGAATTGTACAACCAACCGTCTTCTACTCTGTTATTAAGGTCAAAGCCCCAATCACAAGCTCTGTTTATGAAGCTAGGCGAGTGGCAGGGGCTTTTGTTCTAGCCACTTGTTTGGCCACTTGATCCTTTAATTATGTGAGACTCTCCCTTCTGGTGTCTGGGGCAGTGTATAGCTATTGACTATAGTACATTATTAGAAAAAGTATCTCTAGTAGACCACATAGCCAATTTTTTTTGACTCCTTGTTGTATAAAGCTGTTTCCGTCTGTGAACAGGTGTAAGTAGGGTTTAGTGAGGGGCTGGCCAGACAGATCAGGCCTGCTGGAATACACTTGAAGTTGTCTGCCCACAGTCATTGTAACTCAGGGCTCCTTGTGGGAGACAGGGCAGTCACCCATCCAAGTACTAACAAAGCATGGCCTTGCTTAGCTTCTAAGATCAGACAAAATCAGGCACTTTCAGGGTGTATGGGGCTGCAGGGGAGTCCCTGGGCTCTGTTAGTCTGAGTCATCTGCCGACAGCTGTGGGAGCTATGTTATGGGTACTTAACCCTGGTTGTTGAAGACCTTAAAGGCAATCTCAACAAGTTGTACTCGTTCCTAGGCCTCCTTCTAACTTTTGAAGTTTCCGTCTGGTATCAGGGACACTCTGGCTGATGAAAGCAATATTTATTAACTTAGCTTTCTCTGGGTCTTCAGGTTTTATATCAGTAAACTGCTGACATGCTTCGTATACCCATTCTAGGAAGCCAGGGGGATTTTTCTTGGGACCTTGTTGTACATTCTAAACTTTTCTAAGGCTCTTCTGTTTTGGGGCTCCTTGCTGAAAACCAACTACCACACAGTTTTTATAATGTTCTAGCTGTCCTGCCCCCAGCCGATCATTTGGGTCCCAGTGTTGATCTATGGCAGGTGCAGCTTGGGCTGCCAGGAGTCTAATACCATTTTGAGGGTTGAGGTTATGCAATCTGTCAGCCTCTTGGAGTGCCTTTTCTAAGACCATCTTCCATTCCTCTGGAGTTAAAAGCATACTCCAATTATACAGGTCAGAGGTGGAGAAAGGTATATGGACCCAGCTAAACCCTCTAAGCTGTCAGCTATGATCCAGTCCAGCAAGAAATTGTCTCAGTAGAAATTGCCCTGAGGAGACTTGGGTGAATCCCTGGGCAAATTGCACTGGACTATGGACAAGTGCTGGGGGTACTATTCCTGGGACAAAACCAGGAGTTTCTGATTCATTAGGGGCTGGTGAGCAACTTGTCAGAGGGTTCCACCAAAGGGATAGCGGTCGCCACTGTTGCAGTGGGCACAAGGGCCACTGGACCAGGAACCTATACCTCCAGGTATAGGCTAACCACCACTCTATATGCAGGGCTACTGGCTTGAAACTAAAAGCTTGTGTTACTCCTGGGCAAATTCCAGTTCCCCTTTTAGCATATCCAATTAAGGCAGAGTTACACGCTCTCTGTAACTGTAATTCCAAACCAACCAAACTCATTGCAGTGGAGTCGATTCTGACTTATAGTGACCCTATAGGACAGAATAGAACTGCCCCATAGAGTTTCAAAGGAGTGCCTGGTGGATTGGAATGACCAACCTTTGATTAGCAGACGTAGCTCCTAACCACTATGCCGCCAGCATTTCTGTAATCTCAAAAAAAAAATATATAATACCCAGCATTAATTTTTAGCATGCATTTAGGTCTGAAACATTCAATGTCCATAATACATTCAGATAAACATATAATCCTAAACAAATACCCTTTTTAAGGCATTCAATTTTGTCTTCTTTGCACCTTAACCACCTTCCCATTCATATACATATGACTTTGGGCCTCTGGCTGGGTGGAACCAGAAGACCCTGGCCCCCTATCAACCATCCTGCTTCTCTGGCCTGGCTTCAGCCCCAGGCCTCTCCAGGTGGGGCTTTTCTCTCCTTCCTTTTTCCCCAGCACCGTTAGTTTATACTATTTTTGTAGGTTTTTATCTTGCCAGAGAGACATACATAGGGGATTTCATCCCATTTTCCCTCTTTTACAAAACGGATTTAACAGTAAGATGGACTCCAACAGGTACTGGGACCAGGCAGTGTTACAAAAGAAAACAAGGTAACATTAGGTTGGTTTCCCACATTTCATTCACACACACTCACTCAGAGCCAGAGCCAGAACCAGAACCTGAAGTTAACCAAGGTCAGCTAGAAACTAAGTTGCCCATTTTCTGCTGTCTGCTAGAGTGAGTGGTGGGAAAAGTAATGAGGATGTGTTAGTAGTGCTTCACTCCCCCTAATGGGGATGTCTTAGTTCCACTTGCAGCCTTCCAGAGACCTTCCCACCTCAGAAAAAGAGACCAACAGGTAAAATAACAAAGATGTCTTAGCAGGGCTTCAATCCCCCCGCTCAATAAGGGATGTCTTAGTTCCACTTGCAAACTACATGTCATTTTTCATGTTCCCCTGTCTCCTGTATACCTTGTAAAGTAGTAGTTAGATCCAGGGGCTTGTCCAGATTCATGTTTACCTTTCTAGGAAAGCTAATTCACAGATTTTGTTGTGTATATTCATTAGGAGCACATAGCTGGCTATTACTCTTTTTTATGATGTTAGCAGCCATTTATGACCAATGCTTAGATCTCTTATTTTATTAGATGTGGAAAAATGATGATATTCTTATTTTTATAATTCCTTCTTTTTTTTTTAGCTGGATGGAGTATTTTAAAACAGAGCAACTGTCCCTCAACAACACATGTGGAATAAATAATTATTTCCTTTTATATACTAGTCATCAAAATAGTAAGTTGGTTCACTAGCATCCTCCAAAACTGACGAAGAGATTCTTTTTCTTTTGGTGGAGGGTTATTGTTATGAGTTCGTAGATTTATACATATTTGGTATGTCTCAATCCATAAAAAATTTTTTTTAAACCTCGTTGTTATTATTGTTCAACTGGTTCCATTATTGCCCAACAAGTGTCTCTTCACATTGGCTCCTGAGTCTTATCTACATGTTCTCAACAATCTTTGAGAACTTGCTTTCTTCCTTGGTGTGACAAGATGTTTCAGGCATATCTTGTACATCCCCTGCCCCATTTCTGTAATCAGTGGCTTATCTCAGACACTCTGATCCCTTTTAGAAATAATTGTATTTAGAAGCCAAGGTCACAGAGTAGGCCTGCTGCTCATCTAAAGAGATACACTTGATAAGTCTTCTGTAAATTTTGATTTACCTTTACTTAAAATCTCACTGAATCCTATTTTGTTTTAATTAAAGCTTCTTTTAAAAGAAAGTGGCTTCCTGTGGGAGACTTTGGTGCACACTTGGCTTTTGGCTCAAATCAAAAGTAAGAGCAAGGCATGTAAGTTGTGTGACCTTAAATCTTCTCATTTTTAAAATGAATCACTCAAGCTTTCCTGTCACTTAAAAAAAAAAAAAAAAAAACCCTAAGATTTTATGTTCTAAATGTACAGTAGAAATCTAGACTCTTTGTTCTGATTAAGGGTTTTCTTTTTTTAACTTACCACTATCTCCCTCTGTGTTTTCCTAACTTTGTTTTTTAAAGAACAGAACCTATTTTTTCCGAAGTAAATATCATAGAGAGTTCTGATTTATAACCAGGCAGAATCTAGGTAAAAGAGGAAGACCCCAAAGTCCTGGCCTCTTGGGGCAAACCTGGTGTGCCTCCAAGAAATTCAGGGCTTCATAGAGCATTATTGGAATATTACTAGATGAAGAAACTTTTGTATTTTATAGATGAGGAGACTGGATTTTGAAAAGTTGTAGTGACTTTTCCTAGAGTAAGAGAGCTTTGGATTAGTGACAGCTAGGGCTACATCCTAGATTTTCTGACTCCTAGCCCAGCTGTAAGACCATCCTTACTTATATATACAATAGCATCTCATCTAACTTAAAAATAAACATGCCTTGTCCTTCTCTTGAGGGATTTTTGAGAAGTCACAGTCAACTAACAAATGTGAGAATATTATACAACATATTAATACCTCTTTTGCAGCTTCCCCACAAGTGAAAAAAAAATTGCCCATTATTAATGAGGTACTAAAGCTATATATTATATCACTATTAAAAAATAATTTATCAGCCAAATGATGGTAGCACATTAAATGCAAATAAATTTATGATATTTATCAGGGATTCATGCTATGTGCTGTCTACAAAATAGAGCTGACAATTGACTTTTTGTGTGCAAACTAGATCACTTTCACTCTCTTGTATGAACCCAGACTAACACTTGGGACACTGTATTTCAAATCATGTGTCTTAGTCATCTAGTGCTGCTATAACAAAAATACCAACAAACAAAAGTTTATTCTCCCACAGTCTAGTAGGCTAGAAATCCAGATTCAAGGTGTCAGCTTCAGGGGAAGGCTTTCTGTGCGGTCCCTGGAGAAAGGTACTTGTCATCAGTCTTCTCCCGGAGTAGGAGCTTCTCTGCGAAGAAACCTCAGGTCCAAAGGACAAGCTCTGCTGCTGGCATTGCCTTCTTAGTAGGTGAGATGTCCACTCTCTGCTCACTTCCCTTTCCTTTTATTTCTTGTAAGAAAAAAAGTAGTGTAGGCCACACCCAAGGGAAACACCCTTTATATTGAATCAGGGACCTGACCTGAGCAAGGGTGTTATATCCCATCCTAATCCTCTTTAGCATAATCTAATCTTGCCTCATTAACCACAGGCAGAGATTAGGGTTCACAATACATAGGAAAATTATATCAATCAAAATGGAGGACAACCACACAATACTGGGAATCATGTCCTAACCAAGTTGACACATATTTTTGGGGGACACAATTCATGACACCATGTAATAAACATTAATAGCCTTTGTATTAAGGAAACTACTTAAGTCAAAACCCGATCCTCTTTCCTTTCCTCTGTGTGACACTTTTATCCCTCATAAATCACAGATCAACGGGAGGAGGTTTTTAAACAAAAGACTCAGATTTTTAGAAAATTGAATCTTATAATACCATTTTTCTCACATAATTAACATGTCACTCTTTCTGACAGTTTTTCAATGTTTTCTCTCTTTCTTTTACATGCTGCCACAAATTCTATACAGCAAAAAAAAAAAATTTTTTTTTTTTCTATTAGGCAGTTTTATGGGAAAAAAATTGTGCGCTTGCTTCAGCAGCGCATATACAAAAATTGGAACAAAACAGAGAAGATTAGCAGGGCATACAAGGATGACACCCAAATTCATGAAGCATTCCATATTTTTAAGTTTCCTAGACACATTCAGGAGACCCTGGTGGCATAGTGTTTAAAAGCTATCTATGTCTGCTAACCAAAATGGTGGCAGTTCGAATCCATGAGCGCTCCATGGAAACCCTATCCTATGGTCTCTATGAGTCAAAATCAACTCGACAGCAATGGGTTTGGTTTTGATTTAGACGCATTCAAACACTTCGAGGGACCCAATAGCTGAGGCTAGGGGCCAGGGACCATAGTCTCGGGGGATATCAAAGTCAATTGGCATAACACAGTTCATAAAAAAAATGTTCTATATTCCAGTTTTGTGAATAGTGTCTGGAGTCTTAAAAGCTTGTGAGCAGCCATCTAACATACATCTATTGATCCTGTCCTGTCTGGAGCAAAGGAGAATGAAGAAAACCAAAGACACAAGGAAAATATTAGCCCAGAGGACTAAAGGACCACATGAACCAGAGACTCCCTCAGTCTGAGACCAGAAGAGCTAGATGGTGCCTGGCTACTACCAATGACCTCCCTGACAGGGATCACAACAGAGTCCTGGAAAGAACAGGAGAAATATGTAGAACAGGATTCAAATTCACAAAAAAAAAGACTAGACTTACTGGTTTGACAGACTGGAAGAACCCCTGAAACTATGGCCCCCAGACACTCTGCTAACCAAGAACTGAAATCATTCCCCAAAACTAACTTTTCAGACAAAGATTAGGCAGGTATACAAAACAAAAAATAACACATGTGAGGAATGTGCTTCTTAGTTCAGTCAAATATACAAGACCTAATGGGCAACTCCTGTCCAAAAGCAGGATGAGAAGGCAGGAAGGGACAAGAACTGGATGAATGGACACAGGGAAACCAGAGTGGAAAGGGGGAGTGTGTGCTGTCGCATTGTGGGGATTCCAACCAATGTCACAAAACAATATGTGTATAAATTTTTGAATGAGAAATTAACTTCAGCTATAAACTTTCACCTAAAGCACAATAAAATTAAAAAAATAAGAACATTTTGTGAGGCAGTTTATTTACTTAGAATAGAAAATGTAAAGACAGGATTTATTTTAGAATGATTTTAAAGAAGTTTCCAACTATTATACTCACAAATAGAAGTATTATTAAAGTTTGTCCTTGTAATGTTCATCTTATCTAAGTGTACACTGAAACGTCAAAATTTCCCACCAGCCACTCTGAGTGTTTAAAATAAAGTTTAATGTGACATAGACACCAAATGCTTGTCCCACATAAAATTACTGGAACCAATTTTTCCTGGACACCCTGGTGAATGAAGCTCTTTCTTGCCCCTAAATAGCTTTTCTGAGGATAGACTATGCTTACCTTAATAAGAACTGTCACTGGATAAATTTCCTCAGGGCATGGGGAAGAATTCTATGGTTTAGCAGAATGTGTGGATTCAGTGGTGGAAAAATCTAATATTTATAAGACCTGAAAATCATTATATCCACTATTTTACACACGCAGATATCCTTTATATCAGTAGTGTGGTGAAAGTCTATAACTATATATAAAAAAAAAATTAACCCTAAAATATCATAGATATGGATATTTTCATTTTAAGCCCATGATTTACCAAAACTATAACCCAATTAAGGAGCCCTGGTTGCACAGTGGTTAAACACTGGGCTGCTAATCGAAACGTTGGCTGCTTGAACCTAACAGCTGCTCTGCAGTACAGAGATGTGGCAGTCTGCTTCTGTAAAGATTTATGGCTTTGGAAATTCTATGGTGCAATTCTACTCTATCCTATAGGGTTGCTAGGAGTCAAAATCAACTCAGTGGCAACGGGTATAGCCAAATTCACATATCTATGAACTGTATACTAGGAAACAATTTAATTTATGTAAGTACAGATGACCTTTTTGGTAAGAGGAAGAACAATAAGAAACCCACTGAGTATTAGAGGATTGTGTTTAAAATTACACTGGAATAAAAAAAACAGTCAAACCAAGCGAACACGTAGTATAACTCCAGAACATTATTTCTACCTCAACATCATCAAAACAATGGGGAATAAAGAAAAGTGGTTTTACTTTAAAAATTCAAGTCCCTTTGGTAAGTGTATACTCTTTTCTTATATGAACGTTCAATATTTATTAAAATCAAAAAGCCAAACCAGTTGCCGTCGAGTCAATTCCAACCTATAGCAACCCTATAAGACAGAGCAGAACTGCCCTATAGCGTTTCCAAGGAGTGGCTGGTGGGTTTGAACTGACAACCTTTTGGTTAGCAGCCAAACGCTTAACTACTGCAACATCAGGGCTCCTCAAAATTCATCAGATAATATAAATTACTTAGTGGAATGATTAAGGATTAGAAAAGTACTATTCAGATTAAAAACAACTAGAAAGTAACCCAAGGCTCTAACTGATCTGTGCATTGTTCTAACATTTACTTAAAGGAGTGTCTTAGATCTAGATTCCAGAAGCAGCTGCTGGGATGAGGGTTTGTGTCCAAGCGATTTACTGAGGAAATGCTCTCATGGAAAACTAACAAGGGAATGGTGAAAGCAGGATGGGGCGGGAAAAAAAGGAGGGAAATTTTCAATTTCAGGTAAAATACCATGGAGGGAAGATTTATCCTAGTCTTCAGGGCATCTCAGAATTTATCCAAACTAGAGGTATCTTTTTTTTTTTTTTTTAGAGGTATTAATAATCAGAATTAATTAATTAACAATCAGAACATAGAACACATGAAGTGTGAACCTAGGAAAACCAACGAAATAGAACACATAAACATCTATATCCTAGGCATTAGTGGGCTGAAATGGACTGGCATTGACCATTTTTGAATCAGACAATAATATGGCCTACTATGCAAGGCATGACAAACTGAAGATGAATGGCATTCCATCGTCAAGAACATATCAAGATCTATTCTGAAATACAATGCTGTCAGTGATAGGATAACAGCCATATGTCTACAAGGAAGACCAGATAATATAACTATTAGTCAAATTTACCAACCATTAAGGCCAAAGATGATGAAATTGAAGATTTTTACCAACTTCTACGGTCTGAAATTGGTCGAACATCTAATCAGGGTGTGTTGATAACTACTGGTGATTGAAATGCGAAAGTTGGAGACGAAGAAGAATTGTAGTTGGAATATATAGCCTTGGCGGTAGAAATGATGCCAGAGATCTCATGGTAGAATTTTGCAAGACCAGAGAATTTTTCCTTACAAATACCTTTTTTCACCAACATAAATGGTGACTATACATGTGGACCTTACCAGATGGAATACGCAGGAATCGAATCGACTACATCTACAGAAAAAGACGATGGAAACGTTCAATATCATAAGTCAGAACAAGGCCAGGAACCGACTGTGGAACAGACCATCAATTGCTCATACGTAAGTTCAAGCTGAAACTGAAGAAAATTAGAACAGGTCCACGAGAGCCAAAGTACGACCTTGAGCATATCCCATCTGAATTTAGAGACCATCTCAAGAATAGTGTTGATGAATTGAACACTAATGACTGAAGACCAGATGAGTTGTGGACTAACATCAAGGATATCATACATAAAGAAAACAAGAGGTCATTAAAAAGACAGGAAAGAAAGAAAAGACCAAAACTGATATCAGAAGACTCTGAAACTTGCTCTTCAACATCGAGAAGCTAAAGCAAATGTAAGAAATGATGAAGTAAAAGAGCTGAATAGGAAATTTCAAAGGATGTCTCAAGAAGACAAAGTAAAGTATTATAATGAGATGTGCAAAGACTTGGAGGTAGAAAACCAAAAAAGAAGAACATGCTCAGCATTTCTCAAGCTGAAAGAACTGAGGAAAAACTTCAAGCCTCGAGTTGCAATAGTGAAGGGTTCTATGGGGAAAATATTAAACAACACAGGAAGCATTAAAAGAAGATGGAAGGTATACATGGAGTATACCAAAAAGTATTGGCCAACATTCAACCATTTCAGGGCATAGCATATGATCAGGAACAAATGGCACTGAAGGAAGAAGTCCAGGCTGCACTGAAGGCATTGGCAAAAAAAAAAAAAAAAGGCTCCGGGAATTGACGGAATACCAATTGAGATGTTTCAGCAAACAGATTCAGACCTGGAAGTGCTCACTCATCTATGCCACGAAATTTAGAAGACAGCTGCCTGGCCAACTGAGTGGAAGAGATCCAAATTTATGCCTGTTCCCAAGAAAGATGATCCAACCAAATGTGAAAATTATTGAACAATATCATTAATATCACACACAAGTAAAGTTTTGCTGAAGATCATTCAAAAGCAGCTGCAGAAATTCAGGCTGGATTCAGAAGAGGATGTGGAGCCAGGGACATCATTGTTGATGTCAGATGGACCCAGGCTGAAAGCAGAGAATACCAGAAAAATGTTTACCTGTGTTTTATCAACTATGCAAAGGCATTCGGCTGTGTGGATCATAATAAATTATGGATAACATTGAGAAGAATGGGAATTCCAGAACACTTAATTGTGCTCATGAGAAATCTGTACATAGGTCAAGAGGCAGTTGTTTAAACAGAACAAGGGAATACTGCATGGTTTACAGTCAGGAAAGATGTGTGTCAGGGTTGTATCCTTTCACCTTACCTATTCAATCTGTATGCTAAGCAAATAATCCGAGAAGCTGGACTGTTTGAAGAAAAAGGGGTCATCAGGATTGGAGGAAGACTCATTAACAACCTGTGTTATGCAGATGGCACAACCTTGCTTGCTGAAAGTGAAGAGGACTTGAAGTACTTACTGATGAAGATCATAGACCACAGCCTTCAGTATGGATTACACCACAACATAAAGTAAAGAAAAATCCTCACACCTGGACCAATAAGCAATATCATGATAAACAGAGAAAAGATTGAAGATGTCAAGGATTTAATTTTACTTGGATCCACAATCAACATCCATGGAAGCAGCAGTCAAGAAATCAAAAGATGCATTGCATTGGGCAAATCTACTGGAAAAGACCCCTTTATAGTGTTAAAAAGCAAAGCCACCTTGAAGACTAAGGTGTGCCTGACCCAAGCCATGGTGTTTTCAATTGCGTCATATGCATATGAAAGCTGGATGATGAATAAAGAAGAATTGAAGCTTTTGAATTATGGTGTTGGTGAAGAATAATATACCACTGACTGCCAGAATAACCAAAAATCTGTTTTAGAAGAAGTACACACAGAATGCTCCTTAGAAACAATGATGGTGAGACTTTGTCTCACATACTTTGGATATGTTATCAGAAGGGATCAGTCCCTGGAGAGGGACATCATCATGTTTGGTAAACCAGAGGGCCAGCGAAAATGAGGAAGACCCTCAACAAGATGGACTGACACAGTGACTGCAACAATGGGCTCATGCATAACAGCGAATGTGAGGATGGCACAAGGCCAGGCCGTGTTTCATTCTGTTGTACGTAGGGTTGCTATGAGTCAGGATTGACTGGATGCCACCTAACAACAACAAAGGCAAGGAAACAGAACTTTTTTTTTTTTTTTTTGTCATTTGTGTCTAGATCAGTCAATGGCTAAGAACCATGAGGTGGGGTGGAAGTATACAAACCTCTAGGTATTTCTGCTCTTTAAGTCCATATCAGCTTTGGTAGCACAAGAACAATCCTTCCAAGAGTGTAGTAGACACTGGCCAGAAGCACACAGAAACCTGGGAAGGGATGCACAGAAGTAGCAGAAGTCCTCTGAGGAAATCTGGGCAGATCCCTGAGAGTGCCCACCATAGAGTGGGTTACACATCTTTAGTATCTCAGTTTGAAGCAATTAAAAAAATAATAATAAGCAGCTGCTTGATTTCAAAGCACACTATAAAACTACAATAATCAAAAGAGCATGGTATTGGTATAAAGATAGACGTAAAGACCAATGGAATTGAACTGAGAGTTCAGAAATAAACCCATATATCTCTGGCCAATTTATTTTCCAAAAGGGTGTGTCTTAATTATCTAGAGCTGCTGGGCTGGGCTATAACAGAATTATCCCAGATGTGTGACTTTAACAACCAGAAATTTATTTTCTCACAATTCAGGAGGCTAGAAGTCCAAATTCACGGAACCAGCTATAGGGGAAGTCTCTCTCTGTTTGCTCTAGGGAAAGGTTCATATCTCTTTCCAGCTTCTATTTCTAGATTCCTTGGTGGTCAAGTGGTGTGTATCTTCCCTTCCATTTGTGCTTGTTTGCTTGCTTAGTGTGCTCTTTTGTATCTCAAAAGATTGACTTAAACACATCCTACACTAACACTGCCTCATTAGCATAATAAAGAAAACCTATTCCCAAATGGGATTATAAGCACTGGTATAAAAACCCAGAAAAGAAAAAATTGAATGGGGGGCCACCATTCAATCCATATTGCCCAGTCTGTTAAGTGGGGGAAAGAATAGTCTCTTCAATAAATGGTGCTGGGATAGTTGGATCTATGTATTCAAAAGAATGAAGTTGGACCCATACCTCACACCATACACAAAAATTAACTCAAAATATATCAATAACTTAAATATAAGAACAAAATCACTAGTTTTTTGCTACTATGGAAAACAGCTTGGCAGTTCCTCAAATATTAAACATAGAATTACCACATGGCCCAGCAATTCCACTCCTACATGTATACCCAAGAGACTTAAACAGATACTTGCACACCAATGCTCACTGCAGCATTATTCACAGTAACCAAAGGTTGCAAACAACCCAAGTGTCCATCAGTGGATGAATAAATAAAATGTAATATATGCAAAAATAGAATATTATAAGACATAAAGAGAAATGAAGTTCTAATGCATGCTACAACATGGGGGAATCTTGAAAACATTATGTGGAGTAAAATAAATCAGATGCAAATGGACAGATACTGTATGATCCCACTTGTATGAAATATCCAGAATAGGCAAATACATAAAGAAAAAAGTTTATTAGGGATTACTAAGGGGGAAAGGGGAATGAGAGTTATTGCAGAAGAGGTACTCAGTTTCTATTTACAATGAAGAAAAACTTTTAGAAATGGGTAGTGGTAATGGTAGCACAACAGAGTGAATGTAATTAATGTCACTGGATTATACTCTTAAAAATAATTAAAACAGCAAACTTTTTGTTATATATATTTTCCCACAATAAATTAAAATATAAAATAAATTAAACAGGTGCTATAAGACTTCATTAGCTCTAGAGAGCTCTGGACCTGCCAAACCCTGAAGCACGATATGTGTTCCCAGTGGACTCTCAGGTGGCATTAAGCACAAAAAGAAGGAGAGATGCTGAAAGAGAGAAAAAGACATCAACTGAATGCCTACAATGTACCAAAAAATTGTAGTGGGCTATCCTTATGCTTAATATAATTTAAAATTTGTAACAGTTGTACAAGGCAAGGTTATCACTCCCATTTTACAGAAGAGAAAAACCAACTTTTTCTTCTGATCCTAAATTCCATGTCTTTCTATCACACTGCCACCAGCCTCCCAGTAAAAGAATGAAAGGAGATAAACGAAGAGCAAAATGAGCTAGGCGTCCTTTACAATTTTGTCTATGTCCATTTTTTTCTGTAATAATGCAAATTACTATTTCAGCCTAATTCATTCATTAATTCATTCAACAAGTAATTACTGATTGCCTACTATATGCTGATTATATCCTGAATCCAACCACTGCTAAGCTCTGGGAATTGAGTGTAAATAAACAAATAAACCAGCAGATTCTGCTCTCCAGGAGTTTTCATTCTCTAGTGGTGAAAAAAAAAGTGAGGCAGATAATTAAAAAGCTATTGAGTAAAATGTATAGTATCTTAAAAAAAAAAAATGTTAATAAAAGAATGATCAGAGGAAGCCTCATTGATATAAAGTTATCAAACCAAGGTTTTTTTTTGGTTTTTTTTCCTGAGAAAGGGTATAGGTCACATAAAGTACAAAGTTCCTGACACAAGAACATATATGGTACAATCAAGGAATGGCTAAACAGAGTAAACAAGGTAGAAAGAGGGAATAGTAGTAGCAGTTGAGTCCATAAAGATAATTATGGTGTACTTGCAATTGGTTGAGATAGGGAAATTGAATAGGTAAAACCTTGTAAGCCACAGCAAAATCCATGGTTTTTACTCTGAAATGGGAAACCATGAGAGATTTTTTCTTTTTTTTTTTTTTTTGAGCAAAGAACTGGCATGATATGACATATTTTTAAAAGAATGTTCCTAACTAGTCTACTGAGACTTTGACTAGCAAATGGCAAAGGTGGACACATGAAACCAGTTAGGAGGCTAAAGCAAAAATCCAAAATGGTAGTAGTTTATACCAGAATGATACTTAAAAAAAAACAAAAAAAAACTTGCCATCGAGTCGCTTCCCACTCCTAGCGTGGTTAAGAACTTGGCTGCTAACCAAAAGGTTGGCAGTTCAAATTCATCAGCTGCTCCTTGGAAACTCTATGGGGCAGTTCTACTCTGTCCTTTAGAGTTGCTGTGAGTTGGAATCTACTCAATGGCAACAAGTTTAGTTTTTTTTTGTTTGTTATATATGTGTATATATATTATGTATAATTTTTAATATATAATTTTAATATATATTTTTCAATGTAAAGCCAATAGGATTTGCAGGTGGATTAGATGTGGAATATAAGAAAAGAGGGAAGCCAATGATTCCAAGGTCTCTGAATGGTGCCATTGGAAGGATGAGTTGGCATATACCGAGATAAGAAATTCCAAGAAGAGCAAGGTTTTATTTTTGGGAGAAGAGCAGGTAATTTTCTTCCCAATTCTGTGTGACTTGACTTCATGCTTCTTTAGAAAAACTTTAATAAGTACCAAGTAAATAAACAAAACTACTTCATTGTACTCTTTCTGTATTCCATTCTTAAGCATTTACTTTGTCCTCTCTTTTTTCCTTCCTTCCTCTCTGCCTTTTCTTTATAGAATTGCCCCATAGAGTTTCCAAGGAATGCCTGGTGGATTCACACTGCTGACCTTCTGATTAGCTACTGTAGCACTTAACCACTACGCCACCAGGTTTTCCATATACACACACACCCAGTGCTGTCGAGTCGATTCCGACTCATAACGACCCTATAGGACAGAATATAACTGCCCCATAGCGTTTCCAAGGAGCTCCTGGTGGGTTTGAACTGCCGACCCTTTGGCTGGCAGCCATAGCACTTAACCACTACGCCACCAGGGTTTCCATATCTCTGTGGGGCAGTTCTATTCTGTCCTATAGGGTCACTATGAGTCGGAATCCACTCAACAGCACTGGGTGTGTGTGTGGTGCGTGTGTATGTGTGTATATATATATATATGTATATATATATATATACTGGTGTGAGGTCAAGTTTCTTCATAGTTCTGTACTTTCAGTGTTTCTTCCCTTGCATCCCAGCTCAAGAAAGAATTTAGAGAAATCTCAAAATCACTGTTGGTCCATAGCATATCACAAGAAGGAATTTGCCATCATCCATTCTGGCTTAAGGAGGGATGCACTCAAGTGTCCAATCAATTAATACCCCACAGACTCAACTTTTCTCCTGGAAATTTGTCCTTTTTTAGATATCGCTGTGGTCATGATTTTAGAGTATAGAGGATGAGGGGAACTTTCAATCGTATTACTGTTGGAAAAATATCCTGTGAGACTCCCCTCAATATCAGGATTATGGTGAAAATAGACATTGTCGGGAAGATTTCATTTGTCATTCAGTTTTTTTTGTTTGTTTGTTTGTTTTTGTAATAGTAAGAATTTCAAGGAATCCTGGTGGGCAATGTTTAGGTCGCTGGTTTAAACCCACCAGACTACAGCACAAAAGGCTGGACAATATCATGGGTAAAGATTACAGTTTAGGAAACCCTAAACCCTACAGGACACTTCTATGCTGTCCTGTAGGGTCGCTATGCAGCAGAATCAGTTGAAAGGCACACAATAACAACAGCAGTAAGAATTTCAAAGCAAGGGTCTTTCTACTTCTGTTTTCATGCACGCCACCTGATTTGTTCAGAGTACCAAGTTCCCCAAAGTATAAAGTCAGTTACATGAGAGCTATTCCCAAATACTTGGCCAGAAAGAAACAAAAGTACTGCAAATTTAATTTTTCTGAGTCTCTTTTACTTGTGTTTTAGTCCTAATTATTAACAATAAGCATTAGCGTATTCTATTATTAGTGTGAAAATGATGACTAAAAGTTATTTTTCCAATATGCATTTTCATATTTTTTGACTTTTTGAACCTTTTTTGGAAACCATTAATTTGCCAGAGTATGTCACACACTTATACTGCTCTCTGAATTTAAAACATGTAAAAAATTAAATAGCTAAAAATAGAGTCTAATGGAAACACATAAAAAAGGAAACTTTTAGGATATTTTTAAAAATGTAAAATGCAGAATATAAATTTTGTTTGGGCTAATTTGACCACCCAAGGTCAAAAGCAGTGTTGGCTCTCTTCCAAGCTGTCCACCCCTAGCCTTTGAGCCCTTTGGGTATCCAGTAGGTCAGGGCTTATGACTCCTAATGAGTAATGCAGCGGTACTCAGGCTGTTGCAGATGGGATGGGAATAGCAAAAACCACGCCTTTCTAATTACATATATTAGACCTCTAGCATTGGGATGCCTTCTAACATCTTAGAGTGGGGGGAGAAAGCTGAATAATCACATGGAAAATACAAATCTGCAGGAGCTGCCAAAGTTGTCCCAGATTCTAGTTGCCAGATTGTCTTTGCACTAATCTGATGTTAGTATTGACAGCCTGCCTGCCTACCTCCTATGGATGTCAAAGCCAAGATCAAGGCCAGGAGAACCGAACAAGCTGTCAGCCTAGCATAAGAAAACGGGTAAGCACATCACCAAGACCATAGGAAAGTCTCAATAATTGGCAGAAATCTCAGGCTACAGCTATAGGTCATGGCATTAGTGAAAATCTATGAGATCACTCCCTCCTTAATGCTCCCACAGGAAAGCAGGAAAATCAGTACTTGATGAAAGGTCAGCATTTTATGGACCAACTTCCTCTCACCTATAGCTTTCATATGCCCTTCTTATTTTAGACTTTACAACCTTTTTGTTTTTAAGATCAGTTCTTTATTGGATATACTTTAAGAATGATGTATATATCTGCTAGTTAGAAACTAGGCAACATTATGACTTTCAGAAAATGCAAATGATGGAGTTACTTGATGATAAATTAATTATAGAAGAAATTAGAAATTGATTTGCTTATTTATTAAAGGCTGTGAGACTGAAAGATCAATTTACTAAGTGGGTTACAATTACGAAATACAGTTAAAATGGGGAATTATAATGCCATAATTTTGAATGAGGCACTAGGACTAAATACCAAAAAAACAAACCCGTTGCCATCGAGTTGATACCAACTCATAGTGACCCTATCTGACAGAGTAGAACTGCCCCATAGGGTTTCCAAGGAGCGCCTGATAGATTTGAACTGCCGACCTTTTGGTTAGCAGCTGAAGCTCTTAACCACTGGGCCACCAGGGCTCCTCTAGGACTCTAAGTGGATTAAATTGTGTATGCAGGTACACAACTTACAGAGCACTCATACAAACTAATGGTCATTAAACTCTTCTAATGTGCCAGGCCCAAGGCTAAGTATGTTTACATGAATTATTTATTTAATTTACAGAATAAATGTTTCTACTAGGTAAGTATGCATGGCTTCTGAGAGAAGTTACTTATCTAGTAAGTGGTGAGTTTGGGCCTCAGAACTTAATTTGACTGACTGGGAAGTCATTACTCTTAGCACTACAATTTTCTGTACTTCTTCACAACTGACTGGAAAGATAGTCACAAGTGCTGAAAGAACGTGGAGAGCTGGAGCAATAAAGCTAGAAGAAAAGCCTGAAATATCTTATTATACCAGAAATTGAGGTAAAAGGTTCTCAAAAAATTACATGGCCTGTTACAAGGACACAGTAGTCAGCTTGAAGACGCTATTGTTGCCCATATCTAGGTCACTTTGACTATAAAAATAAGTAAACAAAATTATAAATTTATTTGCAAAAAAAACCAAACAGATAGATAGACACATGAGTGGGAGAGAGGAAGACCTTTGTTTAAGATAAAATACCAAATCTGAACTAGAAAACAAAAACAAACAAACCTGTTGCCATCCCTACATGCTACACAGTAGAACTGCCCCACAAGGTTTTCTTGGCTGTAATCTTTATGGAAGCAGATCATCAGAGCTTTCTTTATGGAAAAAGATTACCAGGGCTTTCTTTTATGGTACTAGTGGCTGGATTTGAACCACCAACATTTAGGTTAATAGCTGAGCACAAACCATATGCATCACCCAGGGGTCTTAAATGTGAACTACTAAACCATTGTTTTGTAATCATCTTACTAAATAATGGTATGGGTAAGAATCACCAATTAATGCCAAATATGGGTTGGGGGGGGAGTTTTGATGACAAGAAGGATACTTGCATGATCCTAAAATATCCCCCACACTGAGACCAGAAGAACTAGATGGTGCCCAGCTACCACAAATAACCTCCTTGACCTGGATCACAACAGAAGAGTCCTAGTCAGAGCAGGAGAAAAATGTAGAACAGAATTCAAATTCAAGTAAAAAGATCAGACTTACTGATCTGACAGAGACTGGAGGAACTCCCAAAACTGTGGCTCCTGGACACTCTGATAACCCAGAACTGAAACCATTTCTGAAGCCCACTTTTCAGACAAAGATTAGACAGGCGTATAAAACAAAAAATAACACATGTGAGGAACATACTTCTTAGTTCAATCAAACCCACAAGACCAAAAGGGCAGCTTTTGTCCAAAAGCAAGAAGAGAAAGGGGGAAGGGTCAGGAACTGGACAAACGAACAAAGGGAACCCAGAGTGGAAAGGGGAAGCTTGCAGTCACATTGTGGGGATTGCAACCTATGTCACAAAATGATATGTGTATAAATTTTTGAATGAGAAATTAACAAGCTGTAAACTTTCACCTAAAGGTTGATAAAAAGAAAATAATAATAATTTTTAAAAAACTCCTTACAGAGTACTTATTAAAACAAAATCTGTGAAAACATGAACTTGACAAGACCGCCTTGTTTTTCCAAGTCCTGTAAATTTTCCACCTTTGGCAGGGTGCGGTCTTACTACTTTTCTATCACTTGTTTTAGTGGAAAATATTTTAGTTTTCCTTCTCTGGCAAGTTTCCTTCTTACACAGATCCTGGGTTTTGCAGATTTTACTGTAGTTGTGAGGAAAAGATAGTAACGATAGAGTGGAGAAATCAGTTAACTCTTTAACCTAGTGATCAAAATTATCAACACCAGTGATGGACAAATGGACACAATATACCTCCAGAATTAATTCCCTGCACCGGACACTTGATCATGTAGGTGTCTTTCTAGTCAGGATTGCATAATTTGAGTCTAATCACGAGGAGATACATACAAAAAACCCCAAAAGATGAACAATCGTTGAAAGAAAAAAAAGAGAATTTATTCTTCAAAAATGCCCATGTCATGAAAGACAGACTGTGGAAATGTTGCAGATTAAAGGAGACTAATACATAAAAACTAAATAAAGAAATTTATTCCAGGATAGATTTTGTACAGGAGGAGAAACAATGCTGTTATGAAAATTAATGATAGAGTCAATTGACAAAACTGGAATACTTTTGGTGGATTAAATAATAACTATTCTATTGATATTAAATTTACTGAAATTGATAACTGCCAAAGACTATCCATATCCTTATTAAATATACACTGAAGTATTTAGGTTGAAACAACCATGTATACTATCAAATGGAACAAAATTTTAAAAATATATGTGCACACACATGTACTTATATCTATATGTCTATATACCTACTACTCACTTATTGACTATCTTGATATTCGACATTTCACGTTTATGACAATAGCAAAAGATCTACTATCTGGCTATTTTGCATGTTAATGACGTACATCCAGCAGTAAAGAATGCTGGTTTGGGAGGAAGAATAATACTGGCTGTGATTGTTAAGGTCATCTTGGCTGGGACATGATTCTCAGTGGTTTGGCAGTTCTGGAATGATGTAATTTGGAAGTTCTGTAACAATGTAGTCATCTTCCATCTTGTGATCTGATGTGGTCATCCTCCATTTTTGTATAACACCAAATTTTATGTAATGACCTAGTCTTTGGAACCTAACCATGTAAATAAGTGACAAGTGGGTAGATATGTTTACAGATATACATATAGACAGATAGGCATGAGAGAAAGAGATAACGTGGTTAACAAAAGGTTAATCTGCATAAAGAGCACATGGATTCTTTGTGCCATTCTTGTTCTTACAACTTTTCTATAAGTTTGAAATATTAATTTAATTATTATATTTATTTTGTATTTTTTAATTTTTATTTTAATCAATGAATTAACTATTTAAATTATGATCACGTGTGTGTGCATACATATCTATATATACACAAACGCACATTAAAAATCTGTTGCTATTGGGTCAATTCTGACTCATAGCGACCCTCTAGGACCAAGTAGAACTGCCCCGTAGGGTTTCCAAGGAGCACCTGGTAGATGCGAACTGTTGACCTTTTTGTTAACAGCTGTAGCTCTTAACCACTATACCACCAGAGTTTCCACACACATATTACACACACACACATACACACATATATAAAAGTTATATATATATATACACACAAACACATATAAATTGCTCTTTGGTAATTTACTCAAATTATCAAGGTCAATATTAATTTAATAATACAATAAAAAAATTGTTAATTTTAAGGGGTTTTTTTAGATACCATGCAAAGTTCTTTAAAATTTTGGAGGCGGGGCCAAGATGGCAGAATAGACAGATACTTCCTGTGATCTGGCTTACAACAGAGGCCTGACAAAATAAGTAAATTGATTATATATGACAGTCTAGGGGCCCTGGACATCAAATACAAAGTTGAAGACCTGGACTGAGTGGCAGCGGGAGGGAGTGACACTTTAGAAGCAGGGAAGAAGTGTCAGACCTGACAAAGCTGGCACCCTGGAGGCTGGATCATTCGGCACACGCAGGTTGAGGCAAGCAGTAGTGCTCTGGACGTGTTTCACCATGTCAGGAGAAACCAAGCAGCAGAGTCTGCACAATCCCTTGGAGCCAGGGGGAAGTGGCACTGGATCTATGAAAGTTAAGTTCAAGCATCTAACCTACCACACAAGATCAAAACAACTCTTTCCCCTCTGGGACTGCTGCAATGGAGAAGTGCCACTCTTCCCCTCACCTGCCCCCTCTCCACTATGGTCCAGTGCCAGTCTGGCAGTGTTCAGTGGTTGCTGCACCCCCTAGGCTGGAAGTGGGACCTGTCATGCTCAAGCAAGTCTCCCAGCTTTGCGGAGAGAACAAACAAACAAACAGAAGAAACTCCCAGCTCCCCTAAGCTGGGAACTCAGGACAAACCATGTCTAAACCAGTCTTGTGGCTTTAAAAAATCACCACACCCCCTAAGCTGGTAAATCACGGCTGGCACTACCCCTTTGCCTAGGCATAAGTGATCCAGAGACATTGAATGCGTTTCACCCCTGCCTAAACCTGTTTGGGCCCATTGAACAGCATAGGCCCTCATTAGTATAGTACAACAGAGTTTATACCTGAAGCCTGTTTTCAACTGCAACAGCTAAGGGTGGGTGGAAGATTCATGACATTTGACACTACCCTGTCCATTAAGCAGGTCCTCATCCACACACATCAGAGGCCTAACAAATGATGGCTCCAATCACCCCCACATAGCCCTGCCCATCTAAGACTGTAGATGAGAGACAGTACCATGCACTCAGTGACCAACAACCTGGGCACCTGAGCTGAATCCACAAAAGAAAATTAAATGGACTCCTGAGCTCATATACCTAGTAGCAGCTCTAACCACCTAGTGACAAGATGTGAGAGATTCAAAGACGCCAATAACCAAAGTAGCTCACATGACCAGCCTATTTGGGCATATCAAAACAAAACAAAACAACAAGTTAGGACACAATAAGCAAACATACAATAAATAAATATAATAGCTTATTGACGGCTCGGAGACAACAGTCAACATCAAATTACATAAAAAGGCAAACCGTGATGGCTCCAGCAAATAACCAAAACAAAGAAATCAGAAAAACTTCTGGAGGATGAGAAGGTCTTAGAATGACCAGAGGTAGAATTCAAAAGATTAATATACACAGCTCTTCAAGACATGAGGAAGGAGACAGGCAAAATGGAAATCAGGCCAAAAAACACACAGACAAAGCAATAGAGAGGAATTCAGGAAAGCTACAAAAAATCAGGATGACAAATTTAATAGGCTACTAAAATCCAGCCAACTGACTGGAAGAGATCCATACTAATGCCTATTCCCAAGAAAGGTGATCCAACCAAAAGTGGAAATTATAGAACAATATCATTAGTATCACACACAAGCAAAATTTTGCTGAAGATCGTTAAAAATGGCTGCAGCAGTATATCGACAGGGAACTGCCAGAAATTCAGGCTGGTTTCAGAAGAGGACGTGGAACCAGGGATATAATTGCTGATGTCAGATGGATCCTAGCTGAAAGTAGAGAATACCAGAAGGATGTTTATCTGTGTTTTATTGACTATGCAAAGGCATTCAACTGTGTGGATCATAACAAATTATGGATAACATTGTGAAGAATGGGAATTCCAGAACACTTAATTGTGCTCACGAAGAACCTTTACATAGATCAAGAGGCAGTTGTTTGGACAGAATAAGGAGATACTGATCGGTTTAAAGTCATGAAAGGTGTGCTTCAGGGTTGTATTCTTTCACCATGCCTATTTTTTTATTCAATCTGTATGCTGAGCAAATTAGCCGAGAAGCTGAACTATATGAAGAACAGGGTATCAGAATTGGAGGAAGACTCATTAGCAACCTGCATTATGCAGATGACACAACCTTCCTTGCTGAAAGTGAAGAGGACTTGAAGCATTTACTAATGAAGATCAAAGATCACAGCCTTCAGTATGGATTGCACCTCAACATAAAAAAAAAAAAAAAAATCCTCACAACTGGACCAATGAGCAACATCATGATAAATGGAGAAAAGATTGAAGTTGTCAAGGATTTCATTTTACTTGGATCCACAATCAACAGCCATGGAAGCAGCAATCAAGAAATCAAAAGACATATTGCATCGGGTAAATCTGCTGCAAAGGACCTCTTTAAAGTGTTGAAAAGTAAAGATGTCACCTTGAAGGCTAAGATGTGTCTGACCCAAGCCATGGTATTTTCAATCACATCATATGTATGTGAACGCCGGACAATGAATAAGGAAGACTGAAGAATTGACGCCTTTGTATTGTGGTGTTGGCAAAGAATATTGAATATACCATGGACTGCCAAAAGAATAAACAAATCTGTCTTAGAAAAAGTACAACCAGAATGCTCCTTAGAAGCAAGGATGGCGAGACTGCTTCTTACATACTTTGGTCATGTTGTCAGGAGGGATCAGTCCCTGGAGAAAGACATCATGCTTGGCAAAGTACAGTGTCAGTGGAAAAGAAGAAGACCCTCAAGGAGGTGGATTGACACAGTGGCTGCAACAATGAGCTCAAGCATAACAATGATTGTAAGCATGGCAGAAGACTGGGCAGTGTTTTGTTGTGTTGTGCATAGGGTTGCTATGAGTCAGAACAGAGTCAATGGCACCTAACAACAACAGCAAAAACCTATACGGAGAGAGCAAATAGAAATCCAAAAGATTAACAATAAAATTTCAGAATTAGCCCACTTGATAGAAAGTCAGAGGAGCAGAACTGAGACAATGGAAGTCAGTATTAGTGAGAGTGAAGATAAAGTACTTGACACCAACTTATATGAGGAAATATCAGAAAAAAGATTTTTTAAAAAATGGTGAAACTCTAAGAATTATGTGGAACTCTATCAAGAGGAATAACCTATGAGCGATTGGAGTACAAGAATGGGGAGGATAACAGAAAATACAGAGAGAATTGTTGAAAATTTGCTGGCAGAAAATTTCCCTGATATCCAGAAAGACGAGAAGATATCTATCCAAGAACTCATCGAACCCCACATAGGGTAGATCCCAAAAGAAAGTCAAAAAGACATATTATAATCAGACTTGCCAGAACCAAAGATAAAGAGTTTTAAGAGTGGCGAGGAATAAATGAAAAGTCACCTACAAAGGAGAGTCAATAAGAAAATTAAGCTATGACTACTCAGCAGAAAACAGACAGGAAAGAAGGCAACAGGATGACATATAAAAAGCCTTGAAGAAAAAAATATTGCCAAACAAGAACTATATATCCAGAAAAATTGTCTATCAAATATGAAGACAAAATTAGGGCATTTCCAGATAAACAGAAGTTAAGGGAACTTGCAAAAACCAAACCAGAATTACAAGAAATACTAAAGGGAGTCCTCTGGCCAGAGAACCAATGATATCAGATAACAACCCAAGACTAAAACATAGGACAGAACAACCAGATATCAACCCAGACAGGGAAGTCACAAAAATAAGTCAATGCTAAAACACTGAAAATAGGGAAACAGAGACATCAACATGTAAAAGATGACATTAAAACCAAAAAGGGGAAATAAACAGTGTAGTCATGTAACTTTCTTAACAAGAGGAAGTTAAGTAGATATCAAGGAATAAAATATTGGTTTAAACTTAGAAAAATGGAGATAAATTTTAAGGTAACCACAAAGGAAACTAACATATCTACATGACAAAATAAAAAAAGAAAAAAAAAATAAACTCTGCAAATATAAAATCAACAATAATGAAAAGGAATAAAAGAAAATACATGAAACAATTTAGCACAGAAAATTAAGTGGAACAAAGAAACTGCCAACGCCACAAAAAAAAAAATTCTTTGACTTGACAACAATAAACTCATATATTATCAGTAATTACACTGAATGTAAATGGACTAAATGCACCAATAAAGAGACAGAGAGTGGCAGAATGTATTAAAAAAGCACAATCTGTCTATATGCTGCCTATAAGGGACACACCTTAGACTCAAAGACTCAAACGAACTAAAACTCAACAGATGGAAAAAATATATCAAGCAAAAAACAATCAAAAAAAGAGCAGGTGTGGCAATATTAATCTCTGACAAAATAGACTTTAAAGCAAAATCCACCGCAAGGGATAAGGAAGGACACTGTATAATGATTAAAGAGTCAATATATCAGAAGGACGTAACCATAATAAATATATACACACCTAACAATAAGGCTCCAAAATACATAAAACAAAACTCTGACAGCATTGAAAAGTGAAATAGACAGCCCCACAATAGTAGTAGGAGACTTCAACCCACCACTTTTGGGGAAGGGCAGAACATCCAGAAAGCTCAATAAAGACACGGAAGATCTAAATGCCACAATCAACCAACTTGATCTCATAGATATATACAGAACACTTCACCCAACTCCACCCACTCCAGCCAAGTATATTTCTTGTCCAGTGCACATGGAGCATTATCCAGAATAGACCACATATTAGCCACAAAGCAAGCCTTAACAGAGTCCAAAACATCAAAATATTACAAAGCATCTTTTCTGACCATAAAGCCATAAAAGTAGAAATCAATAACAGAAAAAGCAAAGAAAAAAATCAAATACATGGAAACTGAACAACACTTTGCTCAAAAACTACTGGGTTATAGAAGAAATCAAGGATGGTATAAAGAAAATCATCGAATCAAATGAAAATGGCAATACATCTTACCAGAACCTTGGGAACACAGCAAAAGCAGTGCTCAGAGGTCAATTTATAGCAATAAATGCACATATCTGAAAAGAAGGAAGGGCCAAAATCAAAACAGTAACACTACAACTTGAAGAGATAGAAAGACAGCAACAAAAGTAGCCCTCAGACACCAGAAGAACGGAAATAATAAAAATTATAGCACAAATAAATGAAATAGAGAACAGAAAAACAATTGAAAGAGTCAACAAAAACAAAAGCTGGTTCTTTGAAAAGATCAGCAAAATCCATAAACAATTGGCCAAACTGATAAACGAAAAACAAGAGAGGAACCAAATAACCTGAATAAGAAATGAGACGGGCGATATGACAACAGACTCAGCTGAAATTAAAAAGATCGTAACAGGATACTATGAAAAATTGTACTCCAACAAATTTGAAAACCTAGAAGATATGGACAAATTTCTAGAAACACACTGCCTACTTACACTAACACAAATCAAGGTAGAAAAACTAAATAAACCTGTAACAAAAGAAGAGATTGAAGAGGTTAAAAAAAAAAAAAAAAACTCCGCCCCTAAAAAAAAGGCCTGGCCCTGATGACTTCACTGGAGAATTCTACCAAATGTTCAGAGAAGAGTTAACAGCAGTGCTACTAAAATATTTCAGAGCATACAGAAGGGTGGAATACTCCTGAACTCCTATTAAGCCAGGAAAACCCTGATACCAAAACCAGGTAAAAAAAAAAAAAAAAGACACCGCAAAAAAAGAAAATTACAGTTTTTTTTTTAACCCTCATAAACATAGATGCAAAAATTCTCAACAAAAATCTACCCAATAGAATTCAATAAAATATCAAAAAAAAAATTCGTCATGACCAAGTGGGATTCATATCAGGTACGCAGGTATGGTTCAACATCAGAAAAACAATCAATGAAACCCATCACATAAATAAAACAAAAGACAAGAATCACATGATCTTATCAATTGCTGCAAAAAAGGCATTTAACAAAGTCCAAAATACATTCATGAGAAAAAACCTCAGCAAACTAGGAATAGAAGGGAAATTCCTCAACATAATAAAGGGCGTTTATACAAAACTAACAGCCAACATCAACCTAAATGGAGAGAGCCTGAAAGCATTCCCCTCAAGAATGGGAACCAGACAAGGATGCCTTTTATCATCACTCATATTCAACATTGTGCTGGAGGTACAGCCAGAGCAGTAAGGCAAGAAAAAGAAATAAAGGGCATCCGAACTGGTAAGGAACAAGTAAAAGTATCCCTATTCACAGATGATATGATCTTATACACAGAAAACTCTAAAGAATCCACAAAAAATCTACTGGACCTAATAGATTTCAGCAAAGTGTAGAGATATAAAATCAGTTGGATTCCTCTACACCAACAAAGAGAACTTCAAAAAGGAAATCACCAAAACGATATCATTTACCATAGCCCCCAAGAAGATAAAATACTTAGGAATAAACCTAACCAGAGATATAAAAGATGTATACAAAGAAAACTACAAGACACTACTGCAAGAAACCAAAAAAGACCTACATAAGTGGAAAAACATACCATGCTAATGGATAGGAAGACTCAGCATTGTGAAAATGTCAATTTTACCCAAAGTGATATATATAGATACAGTGCAGTCTTGATCCACATTTCAATGACATTTTTAAACAAGATGGAGAAACAAATCACCAACTTCATAAGGAAAGTGAAGAGACTCTGGATAAGGAAAGCATTACTGAAGAAGAAAAACAAAGTGGGAGGCCTCACGCTATCTGATTTTAGAAACTATTATACCACCAAAGTAGTCAAAACAGTGTGGTATTAGTACAACAACAGACACACAGACCAGTGGAACAGAATTGAGAGCCCAGGTATAAATTCATCCATCTTTCAGCAGCTGATATTTGACAAATGCCCAAAGTCCATTAAAGGGGGAAAAGATAGTCTCCTTAAAAAATGGTGCTGGCATAACTGGTTATCCACCTGCAAAAAAAAATGAAAGAAGACCCTTACCTCACACCGTGTACAAAAACTTAAAACAGATCAAAGACCTAAATATAAAATCTAAAATAAAATATGGAAAAAAAAAAAATAAGAACAACACTAGGAGCTTTAGGAGCCCTAATACATGACATAAACAGAATACAAACATAACAATGCACAAACACCAGAAAAGGACTAGATAACTGGGAGCTCCTAAAAATCATTTATCCTCATCAAAAGATTTCCCAGAAGAGTAAAAAGAGAACCTACAGACTGGGAAAAAATTCTCGGCTACAACGTATCCAGTCAGGGTCTAATCTCTAAAACCTACAAGATACTGCAAAACCTCAACAACAAAAAGACAAATAATGCAATTAAAAAATGGGCAAACCCATCCCGCTTTGAAGGGTGGTGTCTGGGGTCTTAAACGCTAGCAAGCAGCCATCTAAGATGCATCAATGAGCCTCAACCCACCTGGATCAAAGGAGAATGAAGAACACCAAGGACACAAGGTAATTACGAGCCCAAGAGACAGAAAGGGCTACAAGAACCAGAGACTACATCATCCTGAGACCAGAAGAACTAGACCTTGCCCAGCCACAACTGATGACTGCCCTGACAGGAAACACAACAGAGAACCCCTGAGAGAGCAGGAGAACAGTGGGATACAGACCCTAAATTCTCATAAAAAGACCACACTTAATGGTCTGACTGAGACTGGAAAGACCCCTGTGGTCATGGCCCCCAAACCTTCTGTTGGCCCAGGACAGGAACCATTCCCGAAGCCAACTCGTCAGATATAGATTGGACTGGACAATGGGTTGGAGAGGGATGCTGATGAGGAGTGAGCTATTTGGATCAGGTGGACACTTGAGACTATGTTGGCATCTCCTGCATGGAGGGGAGATGGGGGGGTAGAAGGGGGTAGAAGCTGGCAAAATGGTCATGAAAAGAGAGAGTGAAAGGAGAGAGCGGGCTGTCTCATTAGGGGGAGAGTAATTGGGAGTATGTAGTAAGGTGTATATAAGTTTTTGTGTGAGAGACTGACTTGATTTGTAAACTTTCACTTGAAGCACAATAAAAATTATTAAAAAAAAAAAAACTTCCAACATCTAACCAGAAAGCAAATGCCTTCAATTTAGAACAAAATGACTAGAACTTCTAGGGAATGTTTACATTTATTGGAGAATGGTGTTTCTGTTCTGTACCCATTCAATAAACTTCTTGGAATACGATTAATTTTTTTCTGCCCATTGTCAGGACTTGACTTGATGTAGTTGGGATTTTACCCACCCTTGAAAAGCAGAAATGACTCAAAGGCAATGGGTTTGTTCTTTTGGTTTTGAATAGTTTGTATCATAATCATTAGCTTACCTTGAGACACTAGTGAAACTTCTAGTTCATGTGCAGAGAACACTCTTGATTCAAGATTTCCTTTTTTCTTTCTGAATAGGAAAGCTCTTTTAACACTCAGATTCTTTTTTACAGTTGAAATTAAACCATGAACTCCAAGAAACTAAAAAAAAAAAAAAAGGGCAATGGATATGAGAAGGCACTTCACCAAGGAAGATATTCAGGCAGCTAACAGATACATGACGAAATGCTCATGATCATCAGCCATTAAAAAGAAGAGAAATGCAAATCAATACTACAATGAGATACTATCTCACCTCAACAAGGCTAGCACTAATCCAAAAAATACAAAATAATAAATGTTGGAGAGGTTATGGAGAGACTGGAACACTTACACACTGCTGGTTGGAATGTAAAATGATACAACCACTTTGGAAATTGATTTGGCATTTCCTTGAAAAGCTAGAAACAGGAGTTCCATACAATCCAGCAATCCAACTCCTTGGAATATATCCTGGAGAAATAAGAGCTGTCACATGAGTAGATTTATGCACACCCTTGTTCATTGCAGCACTGTTCACAATAGCAAAAGGATGGAAGCCACCTAGGTGCTCATCAACAGACCAACAGATAAACAAGTTATGGCACATACACACAATGGAATACTACACAACAATAAAGAATAACGATGAATCCCAGAAACATCTGACAACATGGATCAATCTGGAAGGTATTATGCTGAGTGAAATTAGTCAGTTGCAAAAGGACACATATTGATGAGCCCACTATTGTAAGAACTGAAGAAAAGGTTTAAACACAGAAGAAAACATTCTTTGATAGTTATGAGGGTGGGGAGGGAGAGAGGCAGTCAGTAACTGGATAGTAGACAAGAATCATCTTGGGTGAAGGGAAAGACAACACACAGTACAGGGGAAGTCAGCACAACTAGACTAAATAAAAAGCTAAGAAGTTTCTTGAAAACAACCAAACACTTTGAGGGACAGAGTAGCTGGGGGTGGGGACTGGGAACCATGGGTTTCAGGGAACATCAAGATCAATTGGCATAACAAAGTTTATTAAGAAAATGTTCTGCATCCCACTTTGGAGAGTGGCATCTGGGGTCTTAAAAGCTAGCAAGCGGCCATCTAAGATGCATCAATTAGTCCCAACCCACCTGGAGCAAAGGAGAATAAAGAACACCAGAGACACAGGGAAAATATTACCCCAAGAGACAAAAGGGCCACATAAACCAGAGACTCCACCAGCCTGAGACCCCAAGAACTAGATGGTGCCTGGCTACCACCAATGACTGCCCTGACAGGGAATACAACAGAGAGTTCCTGGCAGAGCAGAAGAGTTGTGGAGCAGAACTCAAATTCACGTATAAAGACCAGACTTAACGGTCTGACTGAGCCCGGAGGAGTCCCTGAAGACATGCCCCCCAGGCTGTCTGTTAACCTAGATCTGAAACCATTCCAGAAGACCACTCTTCAAAGATTAGACTGGAGTTTAAAAATAAAATAATACTCGTGAAGAGTGTTTCTTAGTTCAAGTAGATACATGAGACCAAATGGACGGCTCCTGTCAGGAGGCAGGGTGAGAAGATAGGAAGGGACCGGAGCTGGTTGAATGGACACAGGAAACCCAGGGTGGAAAGGGGAAGTGTGCTGTCACATTACAGGGATTGCAACTAGTATGTCATGTAACAGTATGTGTATAGATTTGTGTTTGAGAAATTACCTTAAGTTGTAAATTTTCACATAAAGCACAATAAAAAAAAAATTCTTTAAAATTTTGATAATTCCATTAACAACAAAGGTTTTTTGTTTTTACAGCAAGAGGGACATAGCATGATTATAAGCTATAGGAAAATTAATTGTAAGGAGATAAAAGATTTAAAAAAGAGTAGAAAGTGGGAGATATCATTCTATTGGTAATTTTAAATCCAAATGATGTGTGTTAGACTGACAAGTGGGTACCCTTTATTGGGGAGCATCATGAAATTTGTCTTATAAAGATACCATAAAAACACAAATGGATATCATACCTGCAATAAAACAAAAGAACAGATGGCACACAGAATCAGATAGAGGCTGTTAGTACTCCTTACTAACTTTATGTTAAGTGGCGTAAAATGCCAAATGATGCCATAATAACAATGATCGCACTAATTACAAAAACGTGATAAGGTGGAACCTCTCCTTTGTTTCTATGGACAAAAATTTAACTCAGGTCCCAAGAGTCTGCTTATGACTGGCATGTTCAGAATTGAATCAAAGATACTTGGGAAAAAAGAATATGAAAGCATTTTGTTCATCTCCAAAGAATAATAATTTGGGGTAAGACAAAGTAATTTACATTAAGACAAATATGGACAATATTTATAAGTAAGGTGAGTCCTCAACATTTGTATGTATAAGAATCTATTAGACTTTGTAGAATAATGCAGATTCCATGGCATAAAACTCAGAGATTTTGGGTTCCATGATTTCTGGTGGTGGTTGTGGTTTGACAACACTTTGAGAAACACTTCTGTAAATTCAAATAGGTGTGACTCCTGCGTCATGGTACTGGACAAATTGCTGTCCAACTAATTTTTATATGCTAATAATACCTTGGGCTTTGGACTATGTCTGGCTTCTGTCTTACTTCTGCACACTTTGAGGTTGTACTGGTGTCAAAGTCTGTGTGTATTCAGTTGAGAAAACATCTGTTGGGTTGAGGGTGGGAGTTAAAAATGTCTATCTTATAGTTGCCTGTACTTTAGAAACCTTCAGCTTAGAAATATAAAAATGGTTTGAGGGTAAATAATACTGAAAAATGAGCGTTTAAATTGGGTACTCATACAGGTAATTTAA
The DNA here is from genome assembly GCF_024166365.1 of Elephas maximus indicus. Taxonomy (NCBI): domain Eukaryota; kingdom Metazoa; phylum Chordata; class Mammalia; order Proboscidea; family Elephantidae; genus Elephas; species Elephas maximus. The sequence continues at coordinate 52,441,973 of NC_064820.1, forward strand.
AAAATAATTTGATTTGGATTTTAAAATAAAACGCAGTTTTATAAGTTTTTTTTTAGTGGTGGTTATTTCATATTTACCAAGATAAGATAATTACAATCATGAGTTTATTATTTTAAGGAAGAATAAATATTTGTTTTTCTTTGATTATTGAGAAATGATTTTCTGACAAAATTTTATAATGTTACAGGTTTACAGATTTCATGTTACATTTGAGCTTCATGGCTAAATTACCCCTCAAAAAATTACATTTTTTGGATAATATATGTTCATCAGGTATTCAAATTCTTTAATGGTCAAAATGTTCTCCTTTGAAGCACCTTCTGTGCTTTCATATAATTTTGTCCAAAAATATACTTTATTCACACACACACACACTTCTTTCATTTTGTTTGTTTGCACTAAGAATTAGTGATTCTGGGGAGGGCGGAGAAAGAAGGGAGTGTGTCTGTTCTAACTCCATTAGACCTTTACTGAGTAATGGTTTGGCGTGAGATTTCCGCAATTGTTCCGCTGAAATTTGATTGGCTTCGAGAAATCTGGACATTACCAATTTCACTTTGCAATCAATTCACTTTGCACCGCATTATATCGTTGCAAGCATTCAACGTTTTGTGAAATGCCTACATAAACAGTAGGGAGGAAGAAAATTTGAATATGGACTAATTTTACAAGTGATCAATTCACTCATGAATTATTTTGCCTTGTGACTATTTTTGCTTCTCAACTTATCTTGTAACCATAGGGACATTTCAATGAATATTGAGAATTTAGAACCACCTGTTTCTGGCATGCACTACTTTTCCCAGCTCTTCTCCTAAGGGTTTTGATTTTCTTCCAGGGTGTCCTGATCCAGCAATTCTAGCATAGCTCATGCAAGACTCTAATGAGCTAGATCAGAATGGATGAAGACCAGTATCCCAGATAATCTGCATGTGGACACTTAGTTGAAATAGGTGTGGTAGCCTAGGAAAACCTTGATATAGTTCCAGTTCCTGGGATGATGACAGAGTAAATGGCCCTCATAATAAAGGACAGAGTGATATCAAATTGCCAATTTAAATATCAATAGATATTTAAATAGATATTATCAATAGATATCAAAAGAAAAAGCCGTGGGCAAATAAATTTTTTCTGTTAGGATTCATTTCTTGATTAATTCAATGAACATTTAGTAAATATTTTCCATATAGAAAATACTGTGTAGTTTTCTACAAGTCGAGGGTGGTAAAGAAAGAGGGCATAAAAGAAAAAAAAAAAACTGGAGGAGAGGAAGAACTGACCACCTAATGTCCTACCTTTAAAAAAATTCAGAGGATTCTGGTATACCTGAACAGATTATTTGATTTACAGTGACAAAAATTTCACTGTGAAAACAATGTTAAAATAAATCCTTTCCAATGAAGAAACAAGGTAGGTTGTTTTAATATTACTCAAATCATCTATTTATTAAAACTAATGTTTTATTTAACACTGATTGACAGTTAAGAAGAGATAGACACTGGTTAAAATATAACAGACTGAATTGTTCTCTGGGAGAGGAATACATTGACTTCCACCACTCCCGTGTGAACAGAGGATAAACATTTAAGTCGCATAGGTTCAGAATGAGGTCAATATGTGCATGATTCTGAAAACAAACTTCAATTTTTAGACATCTGTCTTGCAACTACAATTTACACAAAACCTCACATTCTGATGTATTATATTCTTCCAGCAGCTAGAAAATGATGGACCAGAAATAAACTCCCACGTGTCACATGAAGCGTTTGGTGGTTTCAAAACAAGCAAGTAAAATTGTATCTTACAAAGAATACCACAGCCACTAGGAAATGTTTTGATTCTCAGTTTTGAGGCATATTTATTAACACACAAAATGTAATTGTTTTATCTGTGCTTATAATCTTCTTCCAATCTTTGTAGAATCTGCAAATTGAAATTCATACTTATAATGCCTTCTTTTCAACTTTCAATGGATTCTATCCTGGTGTTTGTTATAGTGTTTGTATTGCATAACAGAACAATGCTCTCTCAATTTTTTTTTTCCTCTGCAAACAATGTATTTGTAAACTAGCAATACTGAGATTCCCTGTGCTTGATTTCTGTCTCTGTTGGCCAAAGCTGCTTGGTTCCTGAGGTGGAGATACATTTCTTTTTAATTTAGTGCCAATTTTTAAACTTCCCTCACCTGAGTCGGAAGTGATACTAGGTAGAAACAGGCAGTTGTTAGCACAGTATGTCAAGGGTTCCTCCTTTTTCTTCTTTTGTCTTTCTCCCTTTAACTATCAGTGACTTCTGATGAAAGCCAATTGCTGCAACCAGCCTCTCACCAGCAGCATCCTAGCTCTGGGCTTTGTGACATGTCTGACCCCAACCCCTAATGAGCAGGAAACATGGAGTCTGCTACCTAGAGCTTCTGTTTGAACTGAAAATTGACTTGGCTCTCTGAAGAACTCAAAAAGAGCCTACAAATAATAACAGCTAATATTTACTGAGCACTTGCAAAGTGCAAGCCCTATATTAATTGCCTTATAAAACATAGACCCACTGAACAAATGAAACTTCATGCACCCTCAGTAATGCCTGAGAAAGACCCTGAGATGAGTCAACTCCCATTTAGAAAGGAGCATGAATAACCTGATTTTAATCCTGCTCATGGTATTCATAATTGACTTAAGACAATAGTGTTTAAAAGCAGGGATTGTAACCAATGTCACAAAGCAATTTGTGTATAAAATTTTTGAATGAAAAACTAATTTGCACTGTAAAGTTTCACCTAAAACAATAAAATTAAAAAAAAAATGCTGTTTAGCACTGTTTACAGTAACAAAAAGTTGGAAGCAACCAAGGTGCCCATCGATGGATGAATGGATAAATAAATTATGGTATATTCATGCAATGGAATACTACACATCAATAAAGAACAGTGAGGAATCTGTGAAACATTTCATAACATGGAGGAACCTGGAAGGCATTATGCTGAGTGAAATTAGTTGCAAAAGGACAAACATTGTATAAGACCACTATTATAAGAACTTAAGTTTAAATAGTTTTAAACTGAGAAGAAAACATTCTTTTGTGGTTACAAGAGAGGGGAGGGAGGAGTATGGGAGAGGGGCATTCACGAATTTGATAGTAGATAGGAACTACTTTAGGTGAAGGGAAAGACAACACACAATACAGGGGAGGTCAGCACAATTGCACTAAACCAAAAGCAAAGAAGTTTCCTGAATAAACTGAATGCTTCGAAGGCCAGCGTAGCAGGGGCAGGGGTCTGGGGACCATGGTTTCAGGGGACAGCTATGTCAATTGGCATAAGAAAATCTATTAGGAAAACATTCTGCATCCCACTTTGAAGAGTGGCTTCTGGGGACTTAAACGCTAGAAGGCAGCCATCTAAGATGCATCAATTGGTCTCAACCCACCTGGATCAAAGGAGAATGAAGAACACCAAGGACACAAGGCGATTACGAACCCAAGAGACAGAAAGGACCACATGAACCAGTGACTACATCATCCTGATACCAGAAGAACTAGATGGTGCCAGGCTACAACCAATGACTGCCCTGACAGCGAACACAACAGAGAACCCCTGAGGGAGCAGGAGAGCAGTGGGATGCAGACCCCAAATTCTCATAAGACCAGACTTAATGGTCTGATTGGGACTAGAGCGACCCCAGTGGTCATGGGCCCCAAACCTTCTGTTGCCCCAGGACAGGAACCATTCCCAAAGCCAACTCTTCAGACATGGATTGGACTGGACAATGGGTTGGAGACGGGTGCTGATGAGGAGTGAGCTACTTGGATCAGGTGGACACTTGAGACTATGCTGACATCTCCTGCCTGGAGGGGAGATGAGAGGGTGGAGGGGGTTAGAAGCTGGCGAAATGGACACAAAAAGAGAGAGTGGAGGGAGAAAGCGGGCTGTCTCATTAGGGGGAGAGTAATTGGGAGTGTGTAGCAAGGTGTATATGGATTTTTGTGTGAGAGACTGACTTGATTTGTAAACTTTCACTTAAAGCACAGTAAAAATTATTTTTAAAAAATGCTGTTTAGATTTATATTAAAATAAACTTGATTTCTCTGGTAACATCAGCTGTCATCAGTTGAAAATAGAGGGTTAGCTGGAATGAAATGTTCCATTCAAAAAAGAAAATATCATGTGATTGAAAGAGCACCCAATTTGGAATTCAAAGACTTAACAGATCCAATGTCAATCCTCTCATTTACTAACTCATGACAGCGGTCAAGTCATGATCTTATCCATACTATTGTTAATAGTATGAGAAGTTTATGCAGTTTTTAGGAAGTTTAAGATAATGCATGTAAAAAAAAATTGGAAATTTTACACACACATGTGCATGCACACACACGCACACACAAAGATATTTAAATATATGTATAAACGCAAATATTATTTAGATTTCTTTATTTTTAATAGAAATCATATTCTGCTGGATACTGTTGGGCCATCCAAAATAATAGCACTGTCATTGCAAAACACTTGCTGATCTCTTAAAAAAAAAATCTTAGCTGGGAATAATTTGTTTCTAAAAACCCATATTATTTAATCATATTTTGAGTTATACTATACTAACTTATACACTTGTCTTAGTATACTCTACTTAGGATCAAGAACTGTCTTACCCACCTAGCACTATGCTTTAATCTAAATTGGTTCTTGGTAAATATGTTGATATTTTTATTGTTTAGATTCAATTTTTCAATACAACAAAAGTTAATAAATGTGTTAACATGCCATATTTCTATGAAAATTTGTTGTATCTAACACCTTTAACTTGTAAGGAATGTGTTTATAAATTTCTGGTTTTATATTATTATTATTATTCATTATTACAACAAATATTATTTGTCAACGTAGTTGTCTTACTCAACTCCATTCATACTCTTTCAGCTTTGGGACATGCAATAGTCCAATCTGTGCTCTTGTAAGAAAGAAAGTCTGATTATTCTAAATGAGAATTTATTCAATGACAACTGGCCTATGACTTGAATGATATATTTTACCAACTAATTTATTTCTTATTTGTTTACTTATCTATTTTCTATTTATTATGTATTTTTGATTGAATTTGTATTCACTTAAAGAAAGTTTCTTTTCTATACGTAGTTAAATACAAATTGCACATTATTCAATAAAAATTTTTAGACACAAATTGTTTCTATTTTCTATATAGTAGGTAGAGGAACATTATTTTTTATATCCACTGTTTCTCAATTATTTTGGGTTTCCCAGGAAGCTATCTCTAAGCATGAAAACTGACATTTTATGTGTCCTTGTAATAGTGGGAGAAGTAATAATAACTCTGCCTTTTATTTCCTTAAGTCAAGTCTCCACACTAGACTGTGACCTTCCAAGGTGGGGACCAATGCATTTTCTTCATTTCAGAAGTCCTGATCATAAAATAATAGTTTTAAAATATTATACAGAAGGGAAATAGCATTAATGAGAGTTTAAGTGGTATGTCCAAAAGCCAGAGTGAGTCAGTGGGACTCTGAGGACCAATTCTCCCATTAATTGGTATGGCATAGCTTACCAGTCCTGGGCTCAGACCTGGGCAAGATGGCCTTTGCTCTGGACCCCAAGCCTGAAAGGGCCCTGTGTGTCATAAATATTAATGCACAAAGATAATTATGTTTTATTTTCAATCTTGTAAGAAAAGTTTTGGAAATTTTGGTCACATTTTAGAAAAATCAGGAGAGGGACACTTGAGCTGAACTGGGCCACCTAGACCAAGAGATATATGTGTATTTCTGTGTGTGTGTGTGTGTGTGTGTGTGTGTGCGCACGTATGCTTATGGTGTTGAATGGTGGTGGGATGAGAAAATTATAATCTTTGGAGAAAACTGACAAAGAATGACTGCTTTTGTTCAAGTTTGGTGGCCCAAAATCTATGAAGTGGGCGGCATAGCTTAGAACTGCTTGGAAATTCTGAGTCAGAAAACCGATGTGTGGAGGAGGAAACCTGCTCTTTCTGGTTTTTTTGTGGAGTTTGGCTAGATCAGTCCCTGTCTCAGGTTCAGGCATGTCCTATGTCTCAGGTTCAGGCATGTCCTATCCTATCCAGGCCGTGCTTCTGCCACACCAGGCCCCTACTACCACTTAGGCTTCTAGACAGCAAAGTTGGTTGGGGAAACTGCTGCCCCTTTAGACTCCAGACCCTGAGAGAACAGCCTGAAAGGTGAATTGGGACAGAGAAACTGAGAGAGAATTCGTTGGGCCATGAGAATAGTTCCATTTACAACTTTTGTATGCTTACAAATATATTTGTAGGCCTCTTGCCTTTTGCTCTGGAAATGGGAGAGGGCCTGTAGCTTATCTTATCATCTCATATACCCCTTTCCTATCAATATGAAACAAAAGGGTTTCTCAAATGGCATGTTTATCTCAAAAAGAACACATTTGTATCATTAAACCTTGGGGTGAGAATACTAATTCACCAAGGAAGTTTAGAAAAATGTGATTGTTTAGTAAGCTAAAACTAATGCTGCTAAACTAAACCAAACTAATGTACAAAATGTCCTTTCACTATAAACTTACATGGCTAATGACAAGATCCTATAAATGGATTTAACTCTCCTATTTTTTTTTTTATTTTTAGATGAGAAAGTTGAAGTCCACAGGAAGCAATGAATTTCCTCTATTCATTCATTTATTCAATACATGTAGAGTGTGTCAGCTGATAAGTGCTAAAAGGAGTATTAACGCAGAATACGGGGATGTAAAATAACATGAGGATATTTGTTCAGTTACACTGGTCATTTTAAAAGGTGATGGTATTTGAATGGATACATGAATAAACACAAGAAAGAGTCATGAGAAATATGGGGGAAGAATATTCCACACAGAGGGAACAGAAAATGCAGCTCTCTGAGGCAAAAGAGAATATGTTTCATGCTGAGACAGTGAGCAAGAGTGAAAAAGCAGTAAGGAATGGGATCCTAGAGGTAACCAGAGCCAGATCATGTAGGGCTTCGTGGACATGGTAAGTGCCTTCAATCTTACTCTGAGTGAGATGGGCTGAATGGAAGAATAAGGCCAGGAGAACGACATGTACACTGATTTATGAAGAAGGCAGATCCCAATGAGACATCACTTTGTACCACCAACGAGCTAGAGCTAGGTAGATAGATAGCAGCTGTGGAGTCAAGGCCAACTCATAAAGACCTACCTTATGTACAACAGAATGAAACATTGCTCAGTCCTACTTCATCCTCACCATCACCAGTATGTTCAAGTTCATTGCTATAGTCATTGTCCTAATCCCTCTCACTGAGGGTCACCCTCTCCTTTGCTGGCCCTGTACTTTACAAAACATGATGTCTTTCTCCAGATTGATTCTTCTTGATGACTTGTTCAAAACAAGTAAGTTAGACAACGTTCTGTTGTGATCCAAAAGGTTTTAACTGGTTTATTTTCAGAAATAAATCACCAGGCCTTTCTTCTTAATCTGTCTTACTCTGGAAGTTTCACTGAAACCTGTCAACAATGCGTGACTCTGCTAGTATTTGAAATACTAGTGGCATAGCTTCCCCACAAGCCACTACATCACAACAAACTGATAGACAGGTGGTGGTTACACCTACTAGGATAACATTAATTTAAAAAATGGGAAAATAACAAGTGTTGGCCAGGATGTAGAGATATATATGAATGCTTATACATTGCTAGTTAGAATATAAATATTTTACTTTAACTCAAGATTTATTAATTTACAAATGTTCATTGTGTTATAACAGCCTAAGACACTTTCTTTAAGATAGTCTGTTAGCTGAAGTTTTTTTGCTGTATGACTTGATATATATATCATCCATTATAAATTATCTACGATTTCTAGTTTTAATTTATGGGAAAAATAAGTGGAACTTGAAGAGCAATCATATTGTAGAATATTTCTAGATTTTTAAAAATTTATTCAAGTCTCTTAATTATCTTACCCATATGTAACTTTCAACAAACTATTTTTTGCCAATTCACCTTTACAGGTATTTACAAAGCAGTATCTTCGGTTTTCAGAGAAATTAACTCGCTCGTGGTTGTCGAGTAGCTAAAGCAAATGGAAGAAATGATGAAGTAAAAGAGCTGAACAGAAGATTTTAAAGGGCAGCTCGAGAAGACACAGTGAAGTATTATAATGACACGTGCAAAGACCTGGAGTTAGAAAATCAAAGGGGAAGAACATGCTCAGCATTTCTCAAGCTGAAAGAGCTGAAGAAAAAATTCAAGCCTTGAGTTGCACTACTAAAGGATTCAATGGGGAAAATATTAAATGACACAGGAAGTATCAAAAGAGGAAGGAAGGAATACACAGAGTCACTGCACCAAAAAGAACTGATCAACGTTCAACCATTTCAAGAGGCATCATATGATCAAGAACTCATGGGACTGAAGGAAGAAGTACAAGCTGCATTGAAGATATTGGCGAAAAATAAATTTCCAGTAATTAATGGAATACCAATTAAGATGTTTCAACAAATGGATGCAGTGCTGGAAGTGCTCACTTTTCTATGTTAAGAAGTTTGGAGGATAGCTACGTGGCCAACTGACTGGACGAAATTCATATTTTTGGCTATTCCAAAGAAAGGTGATCCCACCAAATGTGGAAATTATTGAACAACATCATTAATATCACACCCAAGTAAAATTTTGCTAAAGATCGTTCAAAAGTGACCGCAGCTATACATTGACAGGGAATTACCAGAAATTTAAGCCAGATTCAGAAGAGAATGTGGAATGAGGGATATCATTGCTGATATCAGATGGAACCTGGCTGAAAGCAGGGAATATGAAAGATGTTTACCTGCATTTCAATGACTATGCAAAGGCATTCAACTGTGTGGATCATAACAAATTATGAATAACATTGAAAAGAATGGGAATTCCACAACACTTAATTGTGCTTATGAGGAACCTGTAGATAGACCAAGAGGCAGTTGCTCAAACAGCACAAAGGGATATTGAATGGTTTAAACTTAGGAAAGGTGTGAGTCAGGGTTGTATACTTTCACAATTCTTATTCAATCGGTATACTGAGCAAATAACCTGAGAAGCTAGACTATATGAAGAAAAATGGTATCATGATTGGAGGAAGACTCAATAACCACCTGCATTATGTGGATGACACAACCTTGCTTGCTGAAAGTGAAGAGGACTTGAAACACATACTAATGAAGACTAAAGACTACAGCCTTCGCTATGGATTACACCTAAACATAGAGAATACAAAAATTCTAACAACTGGACCAAAAGCAACATTGCAATAAATGAAGAAAATATTGAAGTTGTAAAGGATTTCATTTTACTTGGATCCACAATCAACACCCAAGAAAGCAGCAGTCAAGACATCAAATGAGGTATTGCATTGGGCAAATCTATTGCAAAAGACTTCTTTAAAGTGTTAAAAAGTAAAATGTCACATCAAGGACTAAAGTGTGCCTGATCCAAGCCATGGTGTTTTCGATCGCCTAATATGCATGTGAAAGCTGGGCAATGAATAAGGAAGACCAAAGAAGAATTATCTCGTCGAATTATGATGCTGGCAAAGAATTTTGAATATACCATGGACTGCCAAAATAAGGAACAAATCTGTCTAGGAAGAAGTACAGCCAGAATGCTTCTCAGAAGCAAGGATGGCGAGACATCATCTCACATACTTTCCACACATTATCAGGAGGGACCAGTCCCCGGAGAAGGACATCATGCTTGGTAAAGTGGAGGGCCAGTGAAAAAGAGGAAGATCCTCAATGAGATGGATTGACACGGTGGCTACAACAATGGGCTAAAGCATAACAACAGTCATGAGGATGGCACAGGACTGGGCACCGTTTTGTTCTGTTGTACATAGGGCCGCTATGAATCAGAAGTGACTTGACAGCACCTAACAGCAACAACAACATCTCCAAGCAGTGTGGTGGTTAAAAGCTTGGCTGCTAATGAAAAAGTCAGCAGTTTGAATCCACCAGCCACTCCTTAGAAACCCTATTATGGTCACTACGAGTCGAAATCAACTCGATGGCCATTGTTTTTTTTTCCTAATTCCCAAATTTTATTAGTTTATTAAAATATTTAAATGATCTAAATATACCAGTTAAAACTATCATAAACATGTTTCAGAGAATATAAAAATAACTCTTGGTAAATATAAACTCAATGGAACGTAGCAAAGGTGTATGAGTTTATTAGAGAATGCATTCCTAGCCATGAAAATCCAATACTGTGGGCATGATTTAGAGAAGGAATGAAGACTTTCAATTATTCTGACAGGCTGGTTAATTAGGAACTGGTTATAAAGAGCACCTACTATACTGATAAAAGTTTATTACTTATGCAGCAAGTTATCCACTAGAACATCATGCTGCTTCTGATAGCAACCACGGGGGAAGCACAATTATAACAAAAATGTAGTACTCTAATCAGGTTTTCTCCCCTCCCCTCCCCTCCCCTCCCCTCCCCTCCCCTCCCCTCCCCTCCCTTCCCCTCCCCTCCCCTCTTCTCTTCTCTTCTCTCTAGAAAGTGATTGTAACCAGGAATTCTGAACTGCAGAGCTGTAAAATAATAAATTCGTGTTATTTTATGCCACTAAGTGCATGGTAATTTGTTACAGCAGCAATAGGAAACTAATACAGTGAGTATGATATTGAAGAGTCTACTTATTAGATTACCACATAACTATAATTTTCATCAGAAAAAAAATCCTTTTTTTTTATTTTACTGGAATAAACCATAAAAAAAATAATATCTATTAAATAGAGATTATAGCTATTTACTTTTTTTGTATAACTACTAGACCATAATTAATCTTACGCTGGAGAAAGAGAGAGGGAGTGAGAGACAGAGAGAGAGAAAGAGATTTGTTCTAAAAAAATTCAATCATTTGATTGTGGGGGCTGACAAGTCCAAAATTCATAGGTCAGGAAATAGACTAGAAAGTCCAAAAGTCTTGTGTCTGAAATCAGTAGACCAAGTATTGGGCTGGAAATTCTGGCAGGTTATCTATTTACAGTTTTGAGACAGAATCCTTCTCCCTCAGGAAACCTGAGTTTTTGTTCTTAAATCTTTCAACTGATTGGATGAGGGAGCCCCACTCACATTATGGAGGGTAATCTGCTTTACTTAAGGTCTACTAATTTAAATGTTAATCATATATAAATACCGTCATAGCAACATTAAGACTAGTGTTTGGCCAAATAACTGAGCACCACAGCCAAGCCAAGTTGACACAAAAAAATTAATCATCACACACAGTGTAGAACCATGTCTACACTTCTCACCACAATATGCCCAAGGCCTAATGAACTTGCTATAGGTAATTAATATGTATCCTTGAATGAATTAATTCATGAATAAATAAATGGGTATATAAATTAAAAACAATTCATTGGATGAGAACAAACATGCAATAATCTAGGGAGGAGTATTCAGCAGCAGCACAAGGAAACTGAAAATATAGAGGATAAAGAGGACAGAGATGGGTGATGAAGGGAGATAATTAAAAACAACAACAACAACAAAACCAAACAACCAACCATAAAGTCAAACCTCAAATACCCAGAGTTTTGATTTAGTCAGAGAAGATAGAAATTCCAAAAACTACCCTTTAATTTCCCCACTACCATGTCATTAAACATGCCACTTCATTGACTGAACTGGTGTAACTTGATTAAGTTCATGAGGGTTTTTCAAAATATTCCTTAAAATAACTCATTGTCTTGGTTGTCTAGTGCTGCTGGAACAGAAACACCACAAATGGATGTCTTTAACAAAGAGAAATTTATTCTCTCACAGTCTAGTAGGTTACAAGTCCAAGTTCAGGGTGTCAGCTCAGGGGATGGCTTTATCTCTCTGTTGGCTCTGGAGGAAGATTCCTTGTCATTAGCCTTCCTCTGGTCGAGGAGCTTCTCAGGTGCAGGGACCCCAGGTCCAAAGGACGTGCTCTGCTCCCAGTGCTGCTTTCTTGGTGGTATGAGGTCCCCATTCTCTCCTCCCTTCCCTTTCCTTTTATCTCTTGAGAGATAAAAGGTGGTGCAGGTCACACCCCAGGGAAATTCCCTTTACACTGAATCAGGGATATGACCTGGGTAAGGATGGTGTTACAATCCCACCCTAATCCTCATAAAATTACAATCACAAATACTGGGAATTATGGCCTAACCAAGTTGGCACATATTTTGGGGGGGACACAATTCAATCCATGACACTCATATATAGTCAATATTAGAAATATGAAAGAATAGATACATGTGTCACACACACATCTATCATCTATCTATCTATCTCTCTATCACCTATCTTATCTATCATTATCTATATGCTTGTGGAATCTTTATTGGTTGGCCCACTTCACATGGCATAACGATATATCAAGATTTATACAGAACATTCTACATATGGCTTCCTGAGGGCAGGAGGAAAGTCCATTAAATTGCTCAATACAGATCATTTACTTGTATTGACAGGTCCTCTTCCTTCAGCTTTCATTTTCTGTTATTGAAAACGAATAGAGATATATAATGAATGTAATGGATGTTCTATTTGAAATTAGAAAAATTATTAAAATTTTCCATTATTACATGCATAGACTAACTGCAATTCTGAAGACCTATAATGTTCTGGGTAAATCATGATGAAAGTATGCATTTCTTTAGAGCAAGTCAATGTAGTCTCTTCATTTCTAATTCATTAGATAGTTCACTTCTGAACAGATAAACTTCATCAACACAGATTGACTTTACTCCTTGTCTTCGTTACCTACTGCTGCTGTAACAGAAATACAAATGAATGGGTTTAATGAAGAATAATTTATTGTCTCACAGTCTTGGAAGCTAAAAGTCCAAATTCAGGATGCCAGCTCTTGGGGAAGGCTTTCTCTCTCTGTTGGCTCTGGTGGAAGGTCATTGTCATCAATCTTCCCCTGGTCTAGAAGATTCTCAGTGTAGAGACTCCAGGTCCAAAGGACACGCTCCCCTCCTGGTTCTTTGTTCTTGGTGGTAGGAGGTCTCTCTGTCTCTCTGCTCTGTTCTCTTTCATATTTCAAAAGAGATTGACTCAAGATACAACCTAATGTATTAGAATGACTGCTGCCTAATTAACATAACAGCCTTTAAGCCTGCCTCATTAACATCACAGAGATAGGATTTGGAACACATGGGAAAATCACATCAGATCACAATGTGGGTTACTGGGAATCATGACCTAGCCAAGTTGACACACGTTTTTTGGAGATGCAATTCAATTCATAACATCCCATCCTTTGGCCCCCAAAATTTCATGTCCTTTCCACATGCAAAACAATTTACCCCATTATATCATAGCAGAAGTTTTACATCAACCCCAAGTCCAAATTCCAAAAATTCGTCTTCATCTGTGAAATCTAGAATACAAGTTATCTGCTTCCAAAGTACAATGGTGGAACAGGCATTTCCATTACAAAACCTAGACATTTCCATTACAAAAAGGAGAAATTGTAGAGAAAAAGGGGATAACAGGCACCAAGCAAGTCAGTAGAACCCATTACATTAGTTCTCAAGCCTTGAAAGTAATCTTGTTCTCTGATACCATTTAGGCAAAGGTCTTGCCCTCCAGACTCTTGGTATTGGCCATATTACCTGGATTCTGGGTGGAGGCTCCTTGGTCCTGGGCTTCAGCTCCGCCTTTCAGGTCCATTGGAACAGCAACTGTGCTCCATTGCATTTAGGTGGTCTCACTCTCCTAGTCCATCTGAATAATGACTGTACTCCTTTAGCCCCAGTAGGCCCTGTTCTTCTGCCCCTTCGGCATGATGGCCCTGCCCCCTTAGCTTTAAACAGCAGCTCCGGCCCCATTCTACTAGCGCTCGTGAAAGGCAACTCCACATTCTGGAACCAAGGTGGTAAAAATCTAACTCTTTTGAAACCTAGGAGCCTGTGGCTCCACCCTTTGAAACTCCAGATGCCATGGCTTTACCCTTTGAGACTCCAAAGGTCATGGGCCTACCCTTTGAGACTGCCGCAACTCTGGTTTCTGTGTTCCTTGTCTCTTCAGCTTCTGCTTTCTGTGTTCCTTGTCTCTTCAGCTGCTGCTTCCTGGTTCATTGGCCCCTCAGCACCTTGGGTCCTTGGGCCAGCTGGCATCAGTCCTTCTCAGGCAAGTGCTTCAAAACCCTTTAGCTCTACAAATAAGTGCCAGAAGGCACCCCACTCTACCAGTAAACCTAGGCCAGAGGGCACTCAGTTCCCTTGCTCAATGGGTTGGCAAGCCTAGCTCCACCAATAAGTACCTGGAAGCACTCCACTCCACCAGGAAGCCTCCTGTGCAAAAGCACTCAGCTCTCTTGCTCCTTGGGTCACCCATCATCCTGGTTCTGCTACTACTTCTAGTCATCTGCACCATCTCCAGTGTTACACCTTTCCTCACTTCCTTCTGAGTCCTCACCAGAATTGTCTTTGATGTCCATAGTTCCACCAACAGTCTCTTCAAGGCAATATAGACTTTTATTATTAGGCACCTTAAAACTTTTCCATCCTCTACCCACTTACAGTATGAAAACTGCTTCCACAGTTTACGTATCTGTTACAGCTGCACCCCACTCTCAGTACCAAATTGTATCTGTTATCTAGCTCTGCTATCTATGACAGAATTACCACAAGTGGATGGCTTAACAAAGAGAAATTTATTCTCTGAGAGCCTAGAAGGCTAAAAGTCCAAATTCAGGGTGATGGCTCCAGGGGAAGGCTTTCTCTTTCTGTTGGCTCTAGGGGAAGGTCACTGTCATCAATCTTCCCCTGGTCTAGGAGTTTCTTAGCACAGGACCCCTGACTCTAAAGGACGTGGCCCTCTTCTGGTTCTTCATTTTTCGTGATAAGAAGTCCCCCCACGCTCTGCTCACTTCTCTCTTTTATATTTCAAAAGATTGACTTAAGATACAACAAAACCCTGTAGATTGTATCCTGCTTCATTAACATACCTGCCTCTAATCCTGCCTCATTAACATCATAGAGATTAGGATTTACAACACATAGGAAAAATCAGACCAGATGACAAAATGGTGGACAATCACATAGTACTGCGAATCATGGCTTAGCCTAGTTGATGCACATTTTGGGGGGCACAATTCAATCCATAACACACTCCAAAGATTTCCCACTCTATGTAGGCAAAATTCCACACTAAAGCCTAATAAATTTAAAAAATACTTGCCACTTCTTATAAATGTGACAATTTCCTCAATTCCATTTTGTTCTCATTTTTCCCCTCAAGATAATCTTTGTCGTTTCTAATTTATCACATCAGTGTGCAATAAAGAGAGAAGAAGACACATTACTTACATAAGATATGTTTTTGAAAGGCATTTTCTCAGGAAGTTCATAACTATATCTGTAGTTAAGATTTTATTTTCAAAATTATGTGAATTATGTCAAAGTTCATAAAAATATAGCATGTAACGAATACTCCTGGAGGCATCATTCAGCTTTATCACGTCTTAAAAGAATGCCTTATTTGCTTATTTTTTTAAATAAAGTTAAGCATTGCAGATTTATTTATTTATTTTTTTTTTTTAAAAGAAAAACATTCAGTAACAGTAGCCAGGCACCATCCAGTTCTTCTGGTCTCGTGGCAAAGGAGGCAGTTGTTCATGGAGGCTATTAGCTACACAATCCACACCCTCCTCTTATTCCTGACTCTCCTTCTTCCTGTGTTGCTCCAGGCAAATAGAGACCAATTGTTGTGCTTTGGATGGCCAATCGCAACCTTTTTTTTTTTTTTTTTTTATAACTTTTATTAAACTTCAAGTGAACGTTTACAAATCCAATCAGTCTGTCACATATAAGTTTACATACATCTCACTCCCTACTCCCACTTACTCTCCCCCTCTTGAGTCAGTCCTTTCAGTCTCTCCTTTCTTGACAATTTTGCCGGCTTCCCTCTCTCTCTATCCTCCCATCCCCCCTCCAGACAAGAGTTGCCAACACAATCTCAAGTGTCCACCTGATATAATTAGCTCACTCTTCATCAGCATCTCTCTCCCACCCGCTGACCAGTCCCTTTCATGTCTGATGAGTTGTCTTCGGGGATGGTTCCTGTCCTGTGTCAACAGAAGGTCTGGGGAGCATGGCCGCCGGGATTCCTCTAGTCTCAGTCAGACCATTAAGTTTGGTCTTTTTATGAGAATTTGGGGTCTGCATCCCACTGATCTCCTGCTCCCTCAGGGGTCCTCTGCTGTGCTCCCTGTCAGGGCAGTCATCGATTGTGGCCGGGCACCATCTAGTTCTTCTGGTCTCAGGATGATGTAGGTCTCTGGTTCATGTGGCCCTTTCTGTCTCTTGGGCTCTTAGTTGTCGTGTGGCCTTGGTGTTCTTCATTTTCCTTTGCTCCAGGTGGGTTGAGACCAATTGCTGCATCTTAGATGGCCGCTTGTTAGCATTTAAGACCCCAGACACCACATTTCAAAGTGGGATGCAGAATGATTTCATAATAGAATTATTTTGCCAATTGACTTAGAAGTCCCCACAAACCATGTTCCCCAGACCCCCGCCCTTGCTCCGCTGACCTTTGAAGCATTCATTTTATCCTGGAAACTTCTTTGCTTTTGGTCCAGTCCAATTGAGCTGACCTTCCATGTATTGAGTGTTGTCTTTCCCTTCACCTAAAGCAGTTCTTATCTACTGATTAATCAATAAAAAACCCTCTCCCACCCTCCCTCCCTCCCCCCCTCGTAACCACAAAAGTATGTGTTCTTCTCAGGTTTACTATTTCTCAAGATCTTATAATAGTGGTCTTATACAATATTTGTCCTTTTGCCTCTGACTCATTTCGCTCAGCATAATGCCTTCCAGGTTCCTCCATGTTATGAAATGTTTCAGAGATTCGTCACCGTTCTTTATCGATGCGTAGTATTCCATTGTGTGAATATACCACAATTTATTTACCCATTCATCCGTTGATGGATACCTTGGTTGCTTCCAACTTTTTGCTATTGTAAACAGGGCTGCAATAAACATGGGTGTGCATATATCTGTTTGTATGAAGGCTCTTGTATCTCTAGGGTATATTCCGAGGAGTGGGATTTCTGGGTTGTATGGTAGTTCTATTTCTAACTGTTTAAGATAATGCCAGATAGATTTCCAAAGTGGTTATACCATTTTACATTCCCACCAGCAGTGTATGAGAGTTCCAATCTCTCCGCAGCCTCTCCAACATTTATTATTTTGTGTTTTTTGGATTAATGCCAGTCTAGTTGGTGTGAGATGGAATCTCATCGTAGTTTTAATTTGCATTTCTCTAATGGCTAATGATCGAGAGCATTTTCTCATGTATCTGTTGGCTACCTGAATATCTTCTTTAGTGAAATGTGTGTTCATATCCTTTGCCCACTTCTTGATTGGGTTATTTGTCTTTTTGTGGTTGAGTTTTGACAGAATCATGTAGATTTTAGAGATCAGGCGCTGGTCGGAGATGTCATAGCTGAAAATTCTTTCCCAATCTGTAGGTGGTCTTTTTACTCTTTTGGTGAAGTCTTTAGATGAGCATAGGTGTTTGATTTTTAGGAGCTCCCAGTTATCGGGTTTCTCTTCATCATTTTTGGTAATGTTTTGTATTCTGTTTATACCTTGTATTAGGGCTCCTAGAGTTGTCCCAATTTTTTCTTCCATGATCTTTATCGTTTTAGTCTTTATGTTTAGGTCTTTGATCCACTTGGAGTTAGTTTTTGTGCATGGTGTGAGGTATGGGTCCTGTTTCATTTTTTTGCAAATGGATATCCAGTTATGCCAGCACCATTTGTTAAAAAGGCTATCTTTTCCCCAGTTAATTGACACTGGTCCTTTGTCAAATATCAGCTGCTCATACGTGGATGGATCTATGTCTGGGTTCTCAATTCTGTTCCATTGGTCTATGTGTCTGTTGTTGTACCAATACCAGGCTGTTTTGACTACTGTGGCTGTATAATAGGTTCTGAAGTCAGATAAGGTGAGGCCTCCCACTTTCTTCTTCTTTTTCAGTAGTGCTTTGCTTATCCGGGGCTTCTTTCCCTTCCATATGAAATTGGTGATTTGTTTCTCTATCCCCTTAAAATATGACATTGGAATTTGGATCGGAAGTGTGTTAAATGTATAGATGGCTTTTGGTAGAATAGACATTTTTACTATGTTAAGTCTTCCTATCCATGAGCAGGGTATGTTTTTCCACTTAAGTATGTCCTTTTGAATTTCTTGTAGTAGAGCTTTGTAGTTTTCTTTGTATAGGTCTTTTACATCTTTGGTAAGATTTATTCCTAAGTATCTTATCTTCTTGGGGGCTACTGTGAATGGTATTGATTTGGTTATTTCCTCTTCGGTGTTCTTTTTGTTGATGTAGAGGAATCCAAGTGATTTTTGTATGTTTATTTTATAACCTGAGACTCTGCCAAACTCTTCTATTAGTTTCAGTAGTTTTCTGGAGGATTCCTTAGGGTTTTCTGTGTATATAATCATGTCATCTGCAAATAGTGATAACTTTACTTCTTCCTTGCCAATCCGGATACCTTTTATTTCTTTGTCTAGCCTAATTGCCCTGGCTAAGACTTCCAACACGATGTTGAATAAGAGCGGTGATAAAGGGCATCCTTGTCTGGTTCCCGTTCTCAAGGGAAATGCTTTCAGGTTCTCTCCATTTAGAGTGATATTGGCTGTTGGCTTTGCATAGATGCCCTTTATTATGTTGAGGAATTTTCCTTCAATTCCTATTTTGGTAAGAGTTTTTATCATAAATGGGTGTTGGACTTTGTCAAATGCCTTTTCTGCATCAATTGATAAGATCATGTGGTTTTTGTCTTTTGTTTTATTTATGTGATGGATTACATTAATGGTTTTTCTGATATTAAACCAGCCTTGCATACCTGGTATAAATCCCACTTGATCAGGGTGAATTATTTTTTTGATGTGTTGTTGGATTCTATTGGCTAGAATTTTGTTGAGGATTTTTGCATCAATGTTCATGAGGGATATAGGTCTATAATTTTCTTTTTTTGTAATGTCTTTACCTGGTTTTGGTATCAGGGAGATGGTGGCTTCATAGAATGAGTTGGGTAGTATTCCGTCATTTTCTATGCTTTGGAATACCTTTAGTAGTAGTGGTGTTAACTCTTCTCTGAAAGTCTGGTAGAACTCTGCAGTGAAGCCGTCCGGGCCAGGGCTTTTTTTTATTGGGAGTTTTTTGATTACCGTTTCAATCTCTTTTTTTGTTATGGGTCTATTTAGTTGTTCTACTTCCGAATGTGTTAGTTTAGGTAGGTAGTGTTTTTCCAGGAATTCATCCATTTCTTCTAGGTTTTCAAATTTGTTAGAGTACAATTTTTCATAATAATCTGAAATGATTCTTTTAATTTCATTTGGTTCTGTTGTGATGTGGTCCTTCTCATTTCTTATTTGGGTTATTTGTTTCCTTTCCTGTATTTCTTTAGTCAGTCTAGCCAATGGTTTATCAATTTTGTTAATTTTTTCAAAGAACCAGCTTTTGGCTTTGTTAATTCTTTCGATTGTTTTTCTGTTCTCTAATTCATTTAGTTCAGCTCTAATTTTTATTATTTGTTTTCTTCTGGTGCCTGATGGATTCTTTTGTTGCTCACTTTCTATTTGTTCAAGTTGTAGGGACAGTTCTCTGATTTTGGCTCTTTCTTCTTTTTGTATGTGTGCATTTATTGATATAAATTGGCCTCCGAGCACTGCTTTTGCTGTGTCCCAGAGGTTTTGGTAGGAAGTATTTTCATTCTCGTTGCTTTCTATGAATTTCCTTATTCCCTCCTTGATGTCTTCTATAACCCAGTCTTTTTTCGGGAGGGTATTGCTCATTTTCCAAGTATTTGATTTCTTTTCCCTAGTTTTTCTGTTATTGATCTCTAGTTTTATTGCCTTGTGGTCTGAGAAGATGCTTTGTAATATTTCGATGTTTTGGACTCTGGAAAGGTTTGTTTTATGACCTAATATGTGGTCTATTCTAGAGAATGTTCCATGTGCGCTAGAAAAAAAAGTATATTTTGCAGCAGTTGGGTGGAGAGTTCTGTATAAGTCAATGAGGTCAAGTTGGTTGATTGTTGTAATTAGATCTTCCGTGTCTCTGTTGAGCTTCTTACTGGATGTCCTGTCCTTCTCCGAAAGTGGTGTGTTGAAGTCTCCTACTATAATTGTGGAGGTATCTATCTCGGTTTTCAATTCTGTTAAAATTTGATTTATGTATCTTGTAGCCCTGTCATTGGGTGCGTAAATATTTAATATGGTTATGTCTTCCTGATCAATTGTCCCTTTTATCATTATATAGTGTCCTTCTTTATTCTTTGTGGTGGATTTAAGTCTAAAGTCTGTTTTGTCAGAAATTAATATTGCTACTCCTCTTCTTTTTTGCTTATTGTTTGCTTGATATACTTTTTTCCATCCTTTGAGTTTTAGTTTGTTTGTGTCTCTAAGTCTAAGGTGTGTCTCTTGTAGGCAGCATATAGATGGATCGTGTTTCTTTATCCAGTCTGTGACTCTCTGTCTCTTTATTGGTGCATTTAGTCCATTTACATTCAGGGTAATTATAGATAAATAAGTTTTTAGTGCTGTCATTTTGATGCCTTTTTATGTGTGTTGTTGACAATTTCATTTTTCCACATACTTTTTTGTGCTGAGGCGTTTTTCTTAGTAAATTGTGAGATCCTCATTTTCATAGTGCTTGACTTTATGTTAGTTGAGTCGTTATGTTTTTCTTGGTTTTTATCTTGAGTTATAGAGTTGTTATACCTTTTTGTGGTTACCTTAATATTTACCCCTATTTTTCTAAGTAAAAACCTAACTTGTATTGTTCTATATCGCCTTGTATCACTCTCCATATGGCAGTTCAATGTCTCCTGTATTTAGTCCCTCTTTTTGATTATTGTGATCTTTTACCTATTGACTTCCATGATTCCCTGTTACGTGTATTTTTATTTATTTTTTTTAAGTAATCTTAATTTGTTTGTTTTTGTGATTTCCCTATTTGAGTTGAAATCAGGACGTTCTGTTTTGTGACCTTGTGTTGTGCTGATATCTGATATTATTGGTTCTCTGACCAAACAATATCCTTTAGTATTTCTTGTAGCTTTGGTTTGGTTTTTGCAAATTCTCTAAACTTGTGTTTGTCTGTAAATATCTTAATTTCGCCTTCATATTTGAGAGAGAGTTTTGCTGGATATATGATCCTTGGCTGGCAGTTTTTCTCCTTCAGTGTTCTGTATATGTCGTCCCATTCCCTTCTTGCCTGCATGGTTTCTGCTGAGTAGTCAGAACATATTCTTATTGATTCTCCCTTGAAGGAAACCTTTCTTTTCTCCCTGGCTGCTTTTAAAATTTTCTCTTTATCTTTGGTTTTGGTGAGTTTGATGATAATATATCTTGGTGTTTTTCTTTTTGGATCAATCTTAAATGGGGTTCGATGAGCATCTTGGATAGCTATCCTTTCGTCTTTCATGATGTCAGGGAAGTTTTCTGTCAGGAGTTCTTCAACTATTTTCTCTGTGTTTTCTGTCCCCCTTCCCTGTTCTGGGACTCCAATCACCCGCAGGTTATCCTTCTTGATAGAGTCCCACATAATTCTTAGGGTTTCTTCATTTTTTTTAATTCTTTTATCTGATTTTTTTTCAGCTATGTTGGTGTTGATTCCCTGGTCCTCCAGATGTCCCAGTCTGCATTCTAATTGCTCGAGTCTGCTCCTCTGACTTCCTAGTGCGTTGTCTAATTCTGTTATTTTATTGTTAATCTTTTGGATTTCTACATGTTGTCTCTCTATGGATTCTTGCAACTTATTAATTTTTCCACTATGTTCTTGAATAATCTTTTTGAGTTCCTCAACAGTTTTATCAGTGTGTTCCTTGGCTTTTTCTGCATTTATCCTAATTTCATTTGTGATATCATTAAGCATTCTGTAAATTAGTTTTTTATATTCTGTATCTGATAATTCCAAGATTGTATCTTCATTTGGGAAAGGTTTTGATTCTTTTGTTTGGGGGGTTGGAGAAGCTGTCACGGTCTGCTTCTTTAAGTGGTTTGATATGGATTGTTGTCTCCGAGCCATCACTGGGAAACTAGTTTTTCCAGAAAATCCGCTAAAAAAAAAATGCAGTCAGATCCCTATCAGAGTTCTCCCTCTGGCTCAGGCTATTCAGATGTTAATGAAGCTGCCTGGGGAGGGTGGGGGAGGGAACAGAGAGATAGGAGAGTAGCACCTCAGAATATAGCCAGAGTTGCTTGTCTTGCTTGGAATGACTATTATATCTGAGATTCCCGTGGGCGCGTCACCTATGTGTGCTGGCTGTGTGGAGATTGCCCCCGGGGGGTCTTGCCCGCTGGAGTCACGGTCAGATCCTCCGCTTCCAGCCCCACGCCCAGCGTCAAGGCTCCCCTACTGGGACGGTGCACTCTCGACTCCAAAATCAGTCACTGCCTCCCGGGGACTTCTCGTCCCTCCAGCTGCATGGCCATGCCGCCTCGAGAACCAGTTGAGCCTTCTCCCGGGGTTAGTTCAGATAGGTGGAGCAGGTCCCCGTGCTTGTGCCGTGACCGAGTGTACCGGCTGGGACACTGTTCTCCCCGCTCCAATACCAGTCGCTGCCTCCCGGGGACTTCTCCTACCAGCTGCGTCCCACGCCGCCCGTGGAACCGGCTGGTCCCCCTCCCGGGGTTAGTTCAGGAGGGTGGAGCAGGTCTCTGTGCTTGTGCTGTACCTGACTGGTACGCTGGCTCCAGGCTCTGGAAACAATCGCTGCTTCCCCGTATTAGTTCGTTCTCTGTCTCTAAATCTGTGTTTGTTGTTCAGGGTTCGTAGATTGTTATGTATGTGATTGATTCACTTGTTTTTCCGTGTCTTTGTTGTAAGAGGGATCCGAGGTAGCGTCTGCCTAGTCCGCCATCTTGGCTCCGCCCCCACATTGCAGATTTATTTGAGGCCCCCATAAGCCCCTCCCCAAAACCATTCTCCTCCCTTCCTCCTCAGAGGTAATTACCACCATGAATTTGATGCTTATTATTCCCTTGATTCTTATCATTCTCTTGTAAGGAACCCTGATGTCAAAACGTTTAAGTACTTGATTGTTAACTGAAAGTTGCCAGTTTGAGCCCACCAAGTGGCTTAGCCAAAGAAAGTCCTGGAGATCTGCTCCTGTAAAGATTACAGCCTAGAAAACCATATGGGGCAATTCTACCCTGTCACATGGGGTCACTATGAATCAAAGTTGACTCAACGGCATCCAACAACAAAAAAATCCCCTTGTACATTTTTATAATTTTACTCTATATCTAAAAAATATCCACAAATAATATATAAAAAAAATACATACTGTAATTATACAAGAGGATCTATGGTGGTGCAGTGGTTAAAGTACTTAACTGCTAACCAAATGGTTAGCAATTTGAACCCACCAGCTGCTTTGCAGGAGAAAGACAGCAGTGTGCCTCAGTAAATATTTACAGCCTTGGAAACACTATGAGGCACTTCTGCTCTGTCCTATAGGGTTGCTATGATTTTACAATACTGTAATATTATTTGTCATAATCTTGCAATACTGTAATGTTGCATATTACAGAACTTTTAAAAATGGTAACACATTATAAATGTCATTCTGCACCTTTTTTTTTTTTTCCTTTTGGACTGATAAATATGCTACAGCTCATATTTTCCTCTCTTACTTCTCTAAGATAATTTCTATTATTTCTTTACCTTTTTCTCTTCATCGTTTCTCAGTTTTTTCTTTTCTCTAGATTTATTATTAGAAAGATGCTGGGTCTCATGGTTTAATTTTCCACATTTCTTAAATTTTTCTGTTTTCTATCTCGATGTTGCATTTGCGTTTTAGATTTCCTCCTCTATGTCTTTAAATTCTGCTATTAATTGTGATTCTTTTTTTTGTAATCACTGTTTTTTGGAAATGATTTTTTTCTTGTTTTCTCATAGTTCTTTTTGACAGCAGTCCATTGTGTTTAATGGATGAACCCTTTATTCAAACCAATCCGAGTATAGAAATTTTAATTTTTTTGTTTACTTTGAGTCTCAAAGTAATTTCCGTTTTCTTTTAATATTACTTGTCCTGTTTGTTCTTCTAGGCTTTTCTCTCTTATGTTGTTGTCTGGTGACAAAGGACATGGTCTACTAATATGATAGCTGATGTGAAAGCCTGCACTTGTGGACTTTCTCTGCTAACATACCTTTCATTTGAATTGTAATATTGACTGTTTCTCTGTACATAAGGGAAGGATGTTTCATTGGCTGGCTTCAATTTAGGTCACCCCCAATTCCACAACAAGCAGAGCTTTATTCTGTGATTCCAAGGTTCACACATGAAGCCTCAGTTTGCCTAAGAATATTAGTAAATTTCTTCAGAAACAGCTCTCTTTATTTAACCTTGGGAGAGATAAAGTCTGTATCATGACACCATTTTCTCTGTAAACATAAAGGTGCATTGAGGGTGATATCAGTAGGCTGGCTAGTGATTCCCAGATATTATCCTTAATTAAATACCAAAATACTGCCCAACTAGCTAGCTGTTGGGCCAAGATGGAAGAGTACTGTAATTTGTGAATAGGGTACCCCTATTTTCAGACTCAGAGTTGTTTGGGACATTCAGGTTTATGTTCTGCCAGACTCTTTTGCTGATAGGAGTTCCCTTATTTCAAGGAGTTATATATCAATAAAATAAAATTTTTAAGAAAAGGCAAAATAAAATAAACAAGCAATCACCTACCCACATCAGGGACATAAGGACTGGTAGCTCTACTCAGGTCATCCGGCCACCTTTGACAGGGGTCCAAGGATAACTGGTACCTCCCGTCCTTACAACCAAAAACTTTGGGTGCCTGTGGTCCCTCTGCAGAACCCACCCACCAGCACACTCTAGGGAACAGAGACATGTTTTCCTCAGAGACACTTGGGGGTCAGTTCTCAGCCCCTGCCTTGTTCAGATCGTGACCCCCTGTTGCAATCAAATACCAGTATATAAGCCAATCACCCCTACCCCTCTAAGACTGTAAGACAGAGCCTATACCATACACTTGATATCAGCTACCTGGAAACCTGAGCTGAATTCATACAAGAAAACTGAATGGACTCCTAGACTGATATACCTGATAACAGCTCTAGCCAGCTGGGGACAGAACACCAGAGCTCCAGAGCCAAAAAAATCAAGCTAGCTCACTCAAGCAACCCATAGAGGTTTACCAAAACAAAACGAAGCAAGCAGCTACGACACAGTAAGCAAGCATAAACTAATACAATAACTTACAGATGGCTCAGAGACAACAGTCAATATCAAGTCACACAAAGAAACAGACCATGATCACCTCAACAGGCTCCCAAAACAAAGAATCCAGGGATCTTCTAGATGAAAGTGCATTCCTGGAATTACCAGATGCAGAATACAAAAGTTTAATATACAGAACCCTTCAAGACATCAGGGAGGAAATGAGGCAATAAGTAGAACAAGCCAAGGAACACACAGATAAAGCAACTGAAGAAATTAGAAAGATTATTCAGGATCATAATGAAAAGTTTAATAAGCTGGAAAAATCCATAGACAGATAGCAATCAGAAATTCAGAAGATTAACAATAAAATTACAGAATTAGATAACTGAATAGAAAGTCAGAGGAGCAGAATTGAGCAAGTAGAAGCTAGAATTTCTGAACTCAAAGATAAATCATCTGGCACTAATATATTTGAAGAAAAATCAGATAAAAGAATTTAAAAAAATGAAGAAACCTTAAGAATCATGTGGGACTCTATCGAGAGAAATAACCTATGAGTGATTGGAGTACCAGAACAGGGAGGGATAACAGAAAATACAGAGAAAGATGTTGAGAATTTGTTGGCAGAAAACTTCCCTGATATTCTGAAAGATGAGAAGATATCTATCCAAGACGCTCATCGAACTCCACATAAGGTAAATCTTAAAAGAAAGTCACCAAGACATATTATAATCAAGCTTGCCAAAACCAAAGATAAAGAGAGAATTATAAGAGCAGCTAGGGATAAAAGAAAAGTTGCCTACAAAGGAGAGCCAATAAGAATGAGCTCGTACTCCTCGGCAGAAACCATGCAGGCAAGAAGGCAATGGGATGACATATTTAAAAAATTGAAGGAAAAAAATTGCCTGCCAAGAATCATATACCGATCAAAACTATCTCTTAAGTATGAAGGTGAAATTAAGACATTTCCAGATAAACACAAGTTGAGGGATTTATAAAAAACAAACCAAAACTACAAGAAATACTAAAGGGAGTTCTTTGGTAAGAAAACCAATAATATCAGGTATCAACCCAAGACTAGAACACTGGGCAGAGCAACCAGAAGTCAGCTCTGACAGGGAAATCCAAAAAAACAAAGGAAGATTATTAAAAAAAAAAAAAAAAAAAAGCCCAACACAGGGTAACAGCGATGTTGTTACATAAAAGAAGACAACATTAAAATAATGAAGGGGGACTAAGAAATGTAATCATACATCTTCCATATGGAGAGGAAGATACAGCTATACAAAGAAATATAAGTTAGTTTTAAATTTAGAAAAATAGGGGTAAATAATAAGGTAACCACAAAGGAGACAAACTATTCTACTCATTAAAATAAAATACAAGGGAAAAATACAGACTCAGCAGAAACAAAATCAACAACAACAAATACGAGGAAAGGACAATATATAAAGAAAACATACTCAGCACATAAAATCAAGTGGGAAAAAGAAACTGTCAACAACACACAAAAAAAGACATCAAAATGATAGCACTAAATTCATACCTATCCATAATTACCCTGAATGTAAATGGACTAAATGCACCAATAAAGAGAGAGTGGCAGATTGGATTAAAAAACAAAATCTGTCTATATGCTGCCTACAAGAGACCCACCTTAGGCTTAGAGACACGAACAAAATAAAACTCAAAGGATGGAAAAAATATATTAAGCAAACAACAATCAAAAAAGAGCAGGAGTGGCAATACTAATTTTTGACTAAATAGACTTTAAAGTTAAATCCATCAGAAAGGATAAGGAAGGACACTGTACAATGGTTAAAGGGACAATGCACCAAGAAGATAGAACCATATTAAATATTTATGTACCCAATGAGAGTGCTGCAAGATACATAAAACACTCTATCAGCATTGAAAAGTGAGATAGACAGCTCCACAATAATAATAGACTTTAAAACACCACTTTCGGTGAAGGACAGGACATCCAGAAAGAAGCTCAATAAAGACACAGAAGATCTAAATGCCACAATCAGCCAAGCTGACCTGGTAGACATACACAGAACACTCCACCCAACAGCAACCAAGTATGCTTTCTTTTCTACTGCACATAGAACATTCTCTAGAATAGATCACATATTAGGTCATAAAGCAAGCCTTAGCAGAATCCAAAACACTGAAATATTACAAAGCATCTTCTCTGACCATAAGGCCTTAAAAGTGGAAATCAATAACAGGAAAAGCAGGGAAAAGAAATCAAACACTTGGAAACTGAACAATACCCTGTTCAAAAAAGACTGGATAGTAGAAGACATTAAGGATGCAAGAAGGAAATTCAAAGAATCCAATGAAAATGAAAACACTTCCTATCAGAACCTTTGGGACACAGCAAAAGCCAACTTATATCAATGAATACATACATCCAAAAGAAGAAAGGGCCAAAATCAAAGAATTATCCCTACAACTTGAACAAATGGAAAGAGAGCAA
Organism: Elephas maximus indicus; assembly: GCF_024166365.1. Lineage (NCBI taxonomy): Eukaryota > Metazoa > Chordata > Mammalia > Proboscidea > Elephantidae > Elephas > Elephas maximus. Next base: position 52,469,675 of record NC_064820.1, read on the forward strand.
CAACAGAAACCCACAGGCACCAGAAGAAAACAAATAATAAAAATTAGAGCTGAACTAAATGAAATAGAAAACAGAAAAACAATTGAAAGAATTAACAAGACCAAAAGCTGTTTTTTTTGAAAAACTCAACAAAATTGATAAACCACTGGCCAAACTGACAAAAGAAGAACAGGAGAGGAAGCAAATAACCTGAAGAAGAAATGAGATGGGAGATATTACAACAGACCCAACTGAAATTAAAAGAATCATATCAGATTACTATGAAAAACTATACTCGAAAAAATTTGAAAACCTAGAAGAAATGGGTGAATTACTAGAAACACACTACCTACCTACACTAACACAAACAGAGGTAGAACAACTAAATAAACCCATAACAAAAGAAGAGATTGAAAACGTAATAAAAAAACTCCCAACAAAAAAAAAAGCCCTGGTCCGGACGCTTCACTGCAGAGTTCTACCAAACTTTCAGAGAAGAGTTAACACCACTACGACTAAAGGTATGTCAGAGCGTAGAAAAGGTCGGAATACTACCTAACTCATTGTATGAAGCCACCTTATCCCTGATACCAAAACCAGGTAAAGACACCATAAGACAAGAAAATTATACACCTATACCCCTCATGAACGTAGATGCAAAAATCCTCAATAAAATTCTAGCCAATAGAATTCAACAACATATCAAAAAAATAATTCACCAGGACCAAGTGGGATTCATACCAGGTATGCAGGGATGGTTCAATATTAGAAAAACAATTAATGTAATCCACCACATAAATAAAACAAGACAAGAGTCACATGATTTTATCAATTGATGCAGAAAAGTCATTTGACAAAGTTCAACACTCATTCATGATAAAAACTCTCAGCAAAATAGGAATAGAAGGAAAATTCCTCAACATAATAAAGGACAGTTATACAAAGCCAACAGCCAACATCGCCCTAAATGGAGAGAGCCTTAAAACATTCCCACTGAGATCAGGAACCAGACAAGGATGCCCTTTATCATCACTGTTATTCAACATTGTGCTGGAAGTCCTAGCCAGAGCAATTAGGCTAGATAAAGAAATAAAGGGCATCCAGATTGGCAAGGAAGAAGTCAAAGTATCTCTATTTGCAGATAACATGAAATGCAGATGACACAGAAAACCCTAAGGAATCCTCCAGAAAACTACTGAAACTAATAGAAGAGTTCAGCAGAGTATCGGGTTACAAGATAAACATACAAAAATCAGGTGGATTCCTCTACACCAACAAAAAGAACATTGAAGAGGAAATCACCAAATCAATACCATTTACAGTAACCCTCAAGAAGATAAAATACTTAGGAATAAATCTTACCAGAGATGTAAAAGACTTATACAAAGAAAATTACAGTACACTTCTGCAAGAAACCAAAAGAGACTTACATAAGTGGAAGAACATATCTTGCTCGTGGATAGGAAGACTTAACATTATAAAAATGGCTATTCTACCAAGAGAGATCTATACATTTATTGCAATTCCGATCCAAATTCCAAAGACATTCTTTAATGAGATGCAGAAACAAATCACCAACTTCACATGGAAGGGAAAGAGGCCCCAGATCAATAAGGCATTACTGAAAAAGAAGAACAAAGTGGAAGGCCTTACTTTACCCGATTTTAGAACCTATTATACTGCCACAGTAGTCAAAACAGCCTGGTACTGGTAAAACAACAGATACATGGACCAATGGAACAGAATTGAGAATCCAGACGTAAATCCATCCACATAAGAGCAGTTGATATTTGACAAAAGCTCCAAAACAGTTAAATGGGGAAAAGACAATTTTTTTAACAAGTGGTGCTGGCATAACTGGATATCCATCTGCAAAAAAATGAAACAAGACCCATACCTCACTCCATGCACAAAAACTAACTCAAAATGGATCAAAAACCTAAATATAAAATCTAAGAGGATAAAGATCATGGAAGAAAAAATAGGGACAACGTAAAGAGCCCTAATACATGGCATAAACAGTATAAAAAACATTATGCAGAAGAAAAACTAGATAACTGGGAGCTCCTAAAAATCAAACACTTTTGCTCATCCAAAAACTTCAACAAGAGAGTAAAAAGACTACCTACAGACTGGGGAAAAAGTTTTTAGTTATGACATTTCCGATCAGCACCTGATCTCTAAAATCTACATGATACTGCAAAAAGACAAATAACCCAATTCAAAAATGGGCAAAAGATATAGACACTTCACTAAAGAAGGCATTCAGGTAGCTAACAGATACATGAGGAAATGTTCACTATATTTAGCCATTAGAGAAATGCAGATCAAAACTATAATGAGATTTCATCTCACTCCAACAAGGCTGGCATTAATCCAAAAAACACAAAATAATAAATGTTGGAGAGGCTGTGGACAGATTGGAACACTTCTACACAGCTGGTGGGAATGTCAAATGGTACAACCACTTTGGAAATCGATTTAGAGCTTCCTTAAAAAGTTAGAAATAGAACTACCATACGATCCAGCAATCCTACTCTTTGGAGTATATTCTAGAGAAATAAGAGCCTTTACACGAACAGATATATGCACACCCATGTTTATTGCAGCACTGTTTACAATAGCAAAAAGGTGGAAGCAACCAAGGTGCCCATCAATGGATAAACGGATAAATAAATTATGGTATATTCACACAATGGAATACTACGCATCAATAAAGAACAGAGAGGAATCTGTGAAAGATTTCATAACATGGAGGAACCTGGGAGGCATTATGCTGAGTGAAATTAGTCAGTTGCAAAAGGACAAATATTGTATAAGACAACTATTGTAAGAACTTAAGAAATAGTTTAAACTGAGAAGAAAACATTCTTTTGTGGTTACGAGAGGGGAGAGGGAGGAGTATGGGAGAGGGGCATTCACTGATTCGATAGTAGGTAGGAACTACTTTAGGTGAAGAGAAAGACAGGACACAATACAGGGGTGGCCAGCAAAATTGGACTAAACCAAAAGCAAAGAAGTTTCCTGAATAAACTGAATGCTTTGAAGGCCAGAGTAGCAGGGGCAGGGGTCTGGGGACCATGGTTTCAGGGGACATCTATGTCAATTGGCATAAGAAAATCTATTAAGAAAACATTCTGCACCCCACTTTGAAGAGTGGCATCTGAGGTCTTAAATGTTAGCAAGCAGCCTTCTAAGATGCATCAATTGGCCTCAACCCACCTGGATCAAAGGAGTGTGAAGAACACCAAGGACACAAGGCGATTATGAGCCTAAGAGACAGAAAAGGCCACATGAACCAGAGACTTACATCATCCTGAGACCAGAAGAACTAGATGGTGCCTGGCTACAACGGATGACTACCCTGACAGGGAATGCAACAGAGAACCCCTGAGGGAGCAGGAGAGCAGTGGGATGCAGACCCCAAATTCTCATAAGATCAGACTTAATGGTCCGACTGGGACTAGAGGGACCCCAGTGGTCATGGGCCCCAAACCTTCTGTTGCCCCAGGACAGGAACCATTCCCAAAGCCAACTCTTCAGACATGGATTGGACTGGACAATGGGTTGGAGAGGGATGCTGGTGAGGAATGAGCTTCTTGGATCAGGTGGACACTTGAGACTATGCTGACATCTTCTGCCTGGAGGGGAGATGAGAGGGTGGAGGGGGTTAGAAGCTGGTGAAATGGACACAAAAAGAGAGAATGGAGGGAGAGAGCGGGCTGTCTCATTAGGGGGAGAGTAATTGGGAGTGCGTAGCAAGGTGTATGTGGATTTTTGTGTGAGAGACTGACTTGATTTGTAAACTTTCACTGAAAGCACAGTAAAAATTATATATAAAAAAAAGACAGGAAAGAAGGAAAAGAACAAAACGGATGTCAGAAGAGACTCTGAAACTTGCTCTTAAGTGCAGAGTAGCTAAACCAAACAGAAGAAATGAATAAGTAAAAGAGCTGAACAGAAGATCTCAAAGGGCGACTTGAGAAGACAACGTAAAATGTAATGAAATAAGCAAAACTTTTTTTTTATTATTAACTTTTATTGAGCTTCAAGTGAACGTTTACAAATCAAGTCAGACTGTCACATATAAGCTTATATACACCTTACTCCGTACTCCCACTTGCTCTCCCCCTAATGAGTCAGCCCTTCCAGTCTCTCCTTTTGTGACAATTTTGCCAGCTTCCAACTCTCTCTATCCTCCCATCCCCCCTCCAGACAGGAGATGCCAACACAGTCTCAAGTGACCACTTGATATAATTAGCTCACTCTTCATCAGCATCTCTCACCTACCCCCTGTCCAGTCCCTTTCATGTCTGATGAGTTGTCTTCGGGAATGGTTCCTGTCCTGGGCCAACAGAAGGTTTGGGGACCATGACCGCCGGGATTCCTCTAGTCACAGTCAGACCATTAAGTATGGTCTTTTTGTGAGAATTTGGGGTCTGCATCCCACTGATCTCCTGCTCCCTCAGGGGTTCTCTGTTGTGCTCCCTGTCAGGGCAGTCATCAGTTGTGGCCGGGCACCAACTAGTTCTTCTGGTCTCAGGATGATGTAGGTCTCTGGTTCATGTGGTCCTTTCAGTCTCTTGGGCTCTTAGTTGTCGTGTGACCTTGGTATTCTTCATTCTCCTTTGCTCCAGGTGGGTTGAGACCAATTGATGCATCTTAGATGGCCGTTTGTTAGCATTTAAGACCCCAGATGCCACATTTCAAAGTGGGATGCAGAATGTTTTCATAATAGAATTATTTTGCCAATTGACTTAGAAGTCCCCTTAAACCATGGTTCCCAAACCCCCGCCCTTCCTCCGCTGACCTTTGAAGCGTTCATTTTATCCCGGAAACTACTTTGCTTTTGGTCCAGTCCAGTTGAGCTGACCTTCCATGTATTGAGTGTTGTCCTTCCCTTCACCTAAAGCAGTTCTCATCTCCTAATTAATCAGTAAAAAACCCTCTCCCACCCTCCTTCCCTCCCCCCGTGCAAAACTTTTTATTGAATGAATGTCATTAAAGCAACTATCCTTCAAAAAATATAATACACAAGCAAAATCAGATTATCTGTAGTGATTTTTACTTTCTGACAGTATGAATTGCTTCCAACATCTTGAGTGATTACTTATCATATCTGTAGGAGGTTTACAATCCAAATTGCTTAGAACCTTCCTGCTTCAAGCAGATCTAATCCAGCAGCCGTATGGGCTTTTTGCAAGCTAACTTCCAAGCTCTGAAATTGGCTGCATTCCACTGTCCTGGGGTGGGAGATTCTGCCAAATTATCTTAGTCAAGGAATGCTCCATAGGTGACACTGATGAGACAACTCAAGAAGCCAGCTGTGATGTGGTGAAAAATCCATGCCTCTCCATCATGCAATAGGTTGGACTTTGTCAGCTCTCAGCTGCCCCTTAATTTGGAATGGAGGTTGAGAGCTCTGTGTTCTCTTTGCCAGCTCTCAGAAGGAAGAAGGCAAAAGGACACTCCTGATTAGGTTTTCTACTTACTTTTGAGAAGTTACTAGACGTCCTGCTGCCCGAAAACAGAGTAATTCAGCTTCTAACACCTGAAAATACATGATTATACAGTCATCCTTGACCTGTGAAAGTGATATTTATGTCCCAGTAGTTTGGAATGATGTTCCAAAGCCATGATATTTTCAGTCACCTCATATGCATGTGAAAGTTGGACAATGAATAAGGAAGATGAAAGGAGAATTGACGCATTTGAATTATGTGTTAGTAAAGAATATTGAATATGCCATGGACTACCAGAAGAATGAACACATCTGTCTTGGAGGAAGTAGTCAGAATGCTCCTTAGAAACAGGGATGGCAAGGCTTCATCTCATGTACTTTGGACAGGTTGTGAGGAGGGACCAGTCCCTGGAGAAGGACATCATGCCTGGCAAAGTAGAAGGTCAGTGAAAAAGAGGAAGACCTTCAACAAGATGCACTGACACAGTGGTTGCAATAATAGGCTCAAACATAGCAACAATTATGAGGATGGCACAGGACCAGACAGCATTTTGTCCTGCTGCACATAAGGTCATTATGATTAGGAACTGACTTGATGGCACCTAACAAAATCAACAACATATCCATCTATATCTATAGTTACGTTTTTCCTCTTTTCCTTCTCTTCCTCCTCTTTCTCCTTATCCTTTTTCTTTTGTTTGAGACTTTACTTCAACAGGGTATTTTTATTTTCCAAAGGTCACACCTGATTCTGGTGGCAAAATGTCTGCCTGATTTACTCCACAGGCCAGGAGAAAGAGCTTGTAGACTAGCCTCCCTACCATGTAGGTGACTGTCTGGAGAAATGCAAATTATCTGAGAACGAATGTGTTCTTAGGTTCCTCTCAGGGACTGAGAAACATGGGTAATGTGAAGCATGAAAATAGACATGGCTTATATTCTCACATAGACATTTTTATAAATGAATAACTCCTTATAGTTTATCAAAGGATAATTGACCACCCCCATCTACTACACAAACCAAATAAATTATTCAGCTTTGAAGCACATGCATATTGAGTATATTCTATACAGCCTATGTAGCCATGTTCACTGGTCTTCCTTGTAGGCGTATATTCCTGGTCTTCATTGTAGTGATATCCCGTCACTGACTGCATTGTACTTCAGGATATAGCTTGAAATGTTCTTTTTGATGATGAATGTGACACCATTCTTCTTCAATTTGTCATTCCCAGCATAGTAGATCATATAATTGTCTGATTCAAAATGGCCAATACCAGTGCATTTTAGCTCACTAATATCTAACACATTGATCCTCAAGCGTTCCATTTCATTTTTGACAGCTTCCAATTTTTCTGGATTCATACTTTCTACATTTCATGTCCCAATTATTAATGGATGTTTCTAGCTATTCTCATTTTGAGTAGTGCCACATCAGCTGATGAAGTGGTGACTATTAAGGTGATGTGTCAATTTGCCTGTGCCATGATTCTCATTGGCTTGGCAGTTATAATGTAGCTTGGTAATCATATAATGATGTGATCACTTCCATGAGATTTGGTATAATGCGATCACCTCCATAATGGGATCTGCCGAGTAGCCAATCAGTTGAAAGGGAGTTTCTTTGGAGGTGTGGCCTGCATCCAATGTAAGTGGAATTTTTGGCAAGGCTCATGGGCTTTTATTCACTCTGGATCCTGCAGCTTACTCCTGTTCATCTGACCTCTGGTTCTTGGGACTTGAACCAGCACCTTACCTGCAGTCTTGCCTACTGATCTTGGGATTTGTCGATCTTTGCAGCCTGTGAGCAAGAACTCTGCAGTCTGATCTGCCAGTCTTGGGTTTGCCAGCCCTTGCAGCTATATGAATCAGGAGAAGCCTCTGTGTGAGCCATTTCCTTGATATAAATCTATCTTTTTTTTATATATATACTTACAGGCTTTACTGGTTTTGTACCTCTAGATAACCCACTCTAAAACATTTGGTAGCCAGAGTGGTTTTAGAGAAACAAAATTGTCATTATAAGATTTCTAAATTGGTTCTCAAATCTGGTTAAAGATGTTGACAACTCTGCTTCTAGTAGTAAGGAGGGCACTACTAGTTTACAATGTGAGGTAGCAATACAAACATGCAAAATATCACCACCAATAGATCACATGTTGATGAGAGGCAAGGCTTTAGGTGATTTCATGTTTGATACCTTTCTACAATTTTGTCAAAATGAGAAGTAAAAGGAAGCTGGTTGGTCAGTTCTACTTTTGCTAGACAAAGTGGAGAAAGAGATGCACTCAGGGCTTCAGAGTTAAAGCTCAAGTGCCACATAAATGACCTTGAATGCTCCACTTTGCCTTGAAAGAAAGTCTTATTTCTTGTACTAACAGAGCTGATATTGCTGAAAACTAAACCCAGAGTCTTAGCATAAGAGTGGCTGAATTACAATGCCAACTCAATTCCCAAACTCGAGTGGCGTCTGAAGTTAAAGTGAGAGCATTGATTAGAAAGAAAGGGGATCCTGGAACTTGTGACAGGAATATATGGGCAGATAATCAGGCAGCTGGGGACACTGAGCCCCTAAACTCTGTTTAATCACTCTTGCCAACAGAACCAGCTCTTTCACTCCCGTCTGAAGAGATTATTCCCATCTTCGTCTGCTAAGCCACCCTCTCCAGTAAAAACATTAGCCCCTCCATGCCGATATGATGATATTAACCCATCTGTGTCTGAAGAACCTTTGTCTGAGTTATTACGTGGGGCATTGCTGAAGGTAGATGCCTTACAAGACAATGTTGAATGTTCTAAAAACACACTCACCCACCACCAATTTTGGCTTCTAGGCCTATAACTAGACTTAAGTCCCAGCAAGCTCCAAAAGGTGAAGGACAAAGTGACCCAGGAGGAGGTATGCTACACTCCAAAAGAATTGCTTGACTTTTCTAACATGTACAAACAGACACTTAGGGAATATGTGTGGGAATGACTATTAAGAGTGTGATAATGGTGAAAGGAACATAAAGATGGATCAGTCTGAGTTTACTGATATGGGCCCACTAAGCACAGATTCTTCATTCAATGTTTCAGTCCAAGAGGTTAGGAAAGAATCTAATAGTTTCTTTGATTGGGTCACCGAAGCATGGATTTTGTGATGGCCTACTCTAAATCAAGTTGAATTACCAGACCTGCCTTAGTATACTGTAGAAGAAGTTACCCAAAGGCTTAGGGAAATTGGCATGTTAGAGTAGATTTATCAGGTTAGATCCACTGACCTACACATGGAGTGGCCAGAGGACACTGCTTTTTCTACAATGGTGAGAAATTTGTGAAGGGAGCCCCAGCATCCTTGAAGACTGCCGTGATTGTTATTTTATGTAAGTCAGATTTGACAGTGGAAACTGCCCTAACTGAATTAAGACACCTACCTACAATGAGGTTGATTGGACCCTGTGGTGGTAGGGGCCAAGTGGTGGCACTTAATAGACAAAGACAAGGTGAGTGTGTTTACCATAAGGGTAGCGGAATCAAAGCATTAATCAGAATAGTCTGAGTCGTATGGAATTATGGTGTTGCCTACTTAGTCATGGTGTCCCTAGCAGTGAAATAGATAGGAAATCTACTAAATATTTACTTGATCCACACAAGCAGAATTCTAGGTCAAGTGAACAGCATTCTAATTTGAATCACCAGAATAGAGAGTAATGACACCTCAATCAATTCCCAGATTTGAACAAGTTTAGAGATCTACAACCACTTGAATGAAGAGAAGGCCAGGTCCCCTTGAGGAAGGACTTCATTACATTGCCAAAAATTTATACTGTTAATCTTTCTCCCAGACTGCCCGCAAAGGAATCAACGGCCTTTTACGAGAGCGACAGTTCACTGGAGAAAAGGAAATAATCAATCTTTTTGGGGATTACTGGATGCTGGTTCTGAATTGACATTAATCCTAGGAAACCCAAAATGTCACTGCAGCCCACCAGTCAGAGTGAGGGCATATGGAGGTCGGGTTAATAACGGAGTCTTAGCTCATGTCCATCTCATAGTAGGTTCATTGAGTCCTCAAATCCATCCTGAGGTGATTTTCCCAGTTCCAGGATGCATAATCAGAATAGATATACTCAACAACCAGCAAAATCCCCACGTTGGTTACCTGACAAATGGAGTAAGGGCTACTACGGTAGGAAAAGCCAAACAGTAGCCATGAGAACTGCTCCTAACTAGGAAAATAATAAACCAAAAGTAATACTGAATCCTGGTGGGATTGCAGAGATTATCGCCACCATCAGAGTCTTGAAGGATGCAGGGGTGGTGATTCCCACCACATCCCCATTCGACTTACCTATTTGGCCTGTGCAAAAAACAGATGGATATTGAAGAATGACAGTGAATTATCAAAAATTTAACCAGGTGGTGACTCCAATTGCAGCTGTTGTTCCAGATGTGGTTTTATTGCTTGAGCAAATTAATACAACTCCTAGTAAATGGTATGTAGCTGTTGACTTGGCTAATGCCTTTTTTCTACATGAGGGAAAGACATAAATCTCTCCCCACCTTTGCCACAGGAAAGCCAACCCCCACCACGTGTGTCCATATCGTGGCCAGCGAAAAGCCCCTGTGCCTGCACTTTGAACAGCTGAGGCTAAGCCTTCCCAAAATCTGTGTACTGAGGTAAAGGAAACCAACCCCAGGAGAACACTCAGGGCCACAGCCAAAACCTCAGAAGAAAAAGGGAACTAACAAACCAGCAAAGTTAGCCACCTGACTTTGGTTGGAGCATCCAAAGATAAAACCTCACACAGAACTCCTGACTCAATGCTGAAAAAATCTAAGGACAAGAGTCCCATCTAGTGGTCCTTATGAGAAGATAGTTGTTGTTAGGTACCATAGAGTTAGTTTCTACTTATAGCAACCTATGCACAACAGAACGAAACATGGCCTGGTCCTGCACCAAGCTTAGTATCATTTCTGTGTTTGAGCCCATTGTTGCAGCCACAGTGTCAATCCATTCATTGAGGGTCTTCCGCCTTTTTGCTGACCCTCTACTCTACCAAGCATGATGTCCTTCTCAAGGGACTGATCCCTCTTGATAACATGCCCAAAATACATGAGACAAAGTCTTACAATCCTCACTTCTAAGGAGTAATCTAGCTATATTTCTGCCAAGACAGACTTGTTAGTTATTCTACCAGTCCATGGTATATTCAATATTCTTCACCAACACCGTAATTCAAAGACATGAGTTTTTCTTCACCCTTCCTTATTCAATGTCCAGCTTTCACATGCATATGAGCAATTGAAAATATTGTGGCTTGAGTCAGGTGGACACCTTAGTCCTCAAAGTAACATAATTGCTTTTCAACACTTTTTTTTCTTTTTTTGCAGCAGATTTGCCAGTGCAGTATGTTGTTTGATTTCTTGACTGCTGCTTCAATGGGTGTTGATTGCAGATCCAAGTAAAAATGATATACTTGACAACTTCAATATTTTCTCTATTTATCATGATGTTGTTTATTGGTCCATTTGTGAGGATTTCTATTTTCTTTATGTTGAGATGTGATACATACTGAAGGCTGTAGTCTTTGATCTCCAACAGTAAGTGCTTCAAGTCCTCTTTGGTTTCAAAAATCAAGATTCTGTCATCTACATATCAAAGGTTGTTAATGAGTCTTCCACCAATCCTTTATATAGTCCTGCTTCTTGTATTATTGCTCAGTATACAGACTGAAAAAGTATGGTGAAAGATACAGCTCTGACACACACCTTTCCTGAGTTTAAACCAAGCATCATCCCCTTTTTCTGTTTGAACAACTGCCTCTTGGTCCATGTACAGGTTCTTCAGGAGCACAACTAAGAGTTCTAGAATTCCCATTCTTCACAATGTTATCCATAATTTGTTATAATCCACACAGTTTAATGCTTTGAATAGTCAATAAAATGCATCTATCTGGTATTCTCTGCATTCAGCCAGGATCCATATGTCATCAGCATATCCTCTTCTGAACCCTGTTTGAATTTTTGGCAGTTCCCTGTCAATGTACTGCTGTAACCATTTTTGAATGATCTTCAGCAAATTTTTCTTGCATGAGATGTTAATAATATTGTTGGATAATTACCACATTCAGTTGGATCACCTGTCTTTGAAATGGGTATAAATATGGATCTTTACCAGTTGGTTGGCCAGGCAACTATCTTCCGAATTTCTTGGCATAGACCAGTGAGCATCTCCAGCACTGCATCTGTTTGTTGAAACATCTCAATTGGTATTCCATCAATTCTTGGAGCCTTGTTTTTCATCAATGTCTTCAGTACAGCTTGGACTTCTTCCTTCAGTACCATCAGTTCTTGATCAAGTTACCTCCTGAAATGGTTGAATATCAACAAATTATTTTTGGTACGGTGGTTCTGTATATTCCTTCCATCTTCTTTTGATGCTTCCTGCATCATTCAATACTTTGCTTATAGAATCCTTCCAAATTGCAACTTGAGGCTTGGATTTTTTTCTTCCCTTCTTTCTGCTTGAGATACGCCCAGTGTGTTTTTCCCTTTCAGTTTTCTAACTTCAAATATTTGTATATTTCATTATAATTTATTTTGTCTGCTCAAGCCACCTTTGTATCTATAATTCCCTTGAAATCAAAAAATTAGATTTTAAAATATTAAAAAAAGAATATAAAAATTTTCCAAGTTCAACAAAAAATGGAAAGACACACAATCATAAAATGATCAATCAAAAGCAAAACATGAAAAAGAAATTTCTCTTATGAAGAACAGGTTAGTGGAAAAAAAAAGAAAAGAAAACTTCCAAACATATGTGCTAAATATATCTAAAGAAAGCAAAAAACACATAGACAATAGACTTACAAAGATCAGGAAACAAATTGAGGAACAAAATGAGAAACTTAATAAAGAAATTGAAAACATCAAAAAAACCCAAAGAGAATTACTAGAACCAAAGCATAAAGCAACTGAATTTGAATACGCAAGAGAAACATTGAACGATAGAGTCTAACAGAAAGATAGACTATGTGAACTAGAAGACAGGGAAAACTGAATTTATCAAGTCACAAGAGAAAAAAGAGAAAAGAAGAAAGAAAAGTGAGCAAAGTCAAATGAAAACTTCAGACTAATTAAGAAATCTACCATTAGACTTATTGGAATTTCAAAGCACAATGCCAATAACATTGTTGCCAGCTGCTGTCAAGTCGGTTCTGACTCATAGCAACCCTATGTACAACAGAACAAAACACTGCCCAGTCCTGTGTTGTCCTCACAATTGTTATGCTTGAGTCCATTGTTGCAGCCACAGTGTCAGTCCATCTTGTTGAGGATCTTCCTCTTTTTCGCTGACCCTCTACCACACGAATAATAAAAGGCTGACCCTCTACTACGCCAATAATTAAGGTATAGAAATAGTTTTTCAAGAGATAATCATAGAGAATTTCACAGACCTTCACAGAGAACCAAAATTGCAAATGTTTGAAGCTTTGTGAATTCTAATTAGAAGAAATACAAAAAGATCAATCCCATGCCATGGGCTAATAAAATTCATGAAAACCAAAGACAATAAGAGAATTCTGAAAGCAGCAAGAGAAAAACACAATATAATGTACTAAGGATCCTTCATAAGAATCAGTGTGGGCATCTCCCCTTAAACTCTAGAGACCAGAAGAAAATGTAGTGACATATATAAAATGTTGATCAAAAGAAATTGTCAACCAAGAATTCTTTATCCTGCAAAATTGTCATTCAAAAACATGAAGGAAATCAAGACATTTCCAAATACACATAAGCTCTGGAAGTTTACCACTACCAGAGTAGCTCTGCAAGTATCACTCAAGGGAATCCTACAAATGGAAAGACAAGAGCATTAAATAAATACTCAAATGTATAAAAGGTTGTGCTACCACAAATGTATAGACAGGAAAAAAAAGGGAGAGAAAGAGGGAAAGATCTCAAAAAAAAAGCAGCAACATGGGCAATTATAAGGACCAAGTGTATAATATTTTCAGGCAATGAGCTCAATAATTTAATTCTGCAGGCAACACAGCATCAAATTGGCAAGAAATAAGTACAAAGTATACCTGTGAGATATTAGATATTTAATGATGTTAATGGAGACTCACTAACAGAAATGGTGGATTAAGAAGTAAATCAGGAATAGATTTAATACATTAATGTATGTTACCTGTTGTTCATATGTTAAACGTGGTCACAATTTCAAGTTGTGTAATGTAATATGTGTAGTAACAATTAAGAAAATCACCTAGAAAAAAATGCATGGAAGAAGCAAAAAAGCTCATCACTAGAAAGCAGCCAAACATAAATAATAACAGAAAAATGATAATAAAAAGGCAAAGAAGATATGAAACATTCAAAAAACAAATGGCAAAATTAATGAGATGGACAATGCATTTTCAACAGTAACATTGAACATAAATGGTCTAAACTCTTTATGCAAAAGGCAGAGTCTGGCAGAATGAATTAAAAAAAAAAGATCCATCCTTTTTCTGTCTACAAGAAACATACCTAAGACATAAGGACAAAAACACACTGAAAATAAAAAAACTTTTTTAAAGGATGGCAAATATTGCCCATACAAACAGTAAATAAAAAAGACCAGGGGTGGCCACACTGCTATCAAATACAATAAAATTTAAATCAAAATATATCACAGGAGATAAAAGAAGGTGCTTACATAATAATAAAAGTGCCAATCAAACAAGAAGACAATCTTGTTGTTGTTGTTAGATGCTGTGGAGTCAATTCCAACTCATAGCAACCGTATGTACCACAGAACAAAACACTGTCCAGTCCTGTGCCATCCTTACAATCATTGTTACTCTTGAGTCCATTGTAGCAGCCACTGTGTCAATCCATGTCATTGAGGGTCTTCCTCTTTTCCTCTGACCCTGTACTTTACCAAGCATGATGTCTTTCTCCAGGGAATGATCCCTCCTGACATGTCCAAAGTATGTAAGATGCAATCTCACCATCCTTGCTTCTAAGGATCATTCCGGTCATACTTCTTCCAAGACATGTTTGTTCCTTCTTTTGGCAGTGGTAATCCATGGTATATTTAATAATCTTCACCAGCACCACAAACAAGACATAACAATTATAAATATATGTGCACCTAATGTCAATGCTCCAAAATACATGAAAAAATACTGAATTATATGAAAAGAAAATAGGCAACTCCACAATAAGGGTTGGGGACTTCAACACAATACCCTTAATTCTAGGCAGAACAAAAAAAAAAAGAAGAAGATCCATAAAGACACTGAGACCTTAAATAAAACTATAAAGCAATTAGACTTGAGTGGGTTGGTTTTAATATATATAGAACTCTTGACCCATCATCAGAACAATACACAATTTTCTCCAGTACACATGGATCATTTTCCAGGATACGCCATATGCTAGGACACAAAACAAGACTCAATAAATTAAAAAAGATTGAAAGTATACAAAACATCTGCTCTGACCATAATGGTTTGGGGCTGGAAATCAACAATAGGAAAAAAGTAAGGGAAAAAATACTTGGAAAATAAATGATTACTAAAAGACTATTGGGCCATATAAGAAATGAAAAGTGAAATTAAGAATTTTTTAGAAAAGAAAGATGAAAACACAACATATCAAAACCTTTGGGACACAGCAAAAGCAGTATTCAAAGGGAAATTCATAGAAATGCCTACATCAACAAAGATGGAAGATCCCAAATCAATAACTTAAATCGACAACTTGAACAAATAGAAAATGAAGAGCAAAAGAAGACTAAAGCTATAAGAACAAAGGGAATAATAAAGATCAAGGCAGAAATAAATGGAATAAAAAAGCAGTACAAAGAATCAACAAAATCACAAGTTGTTTCTTTGAAAGGGTCAGTAAAATAGACAAAACCACTGGCTAAACTGACAAAAGAGTGAAACAAGAAGAGACAACCAAAATAAAAAATGAAACCGGATATATTACAATAGATCCAGCTAAGATTAAAAGGATCATACTACACATTACTATGAAAAATTGTACTGCAACAAATTTGAAAACCTAGATGAAATGGACAAATTCCTAGAAACACACTACCTACTTAAACTAACACAAAAAAGGTAGAAAATCTAAACAGACCCATTACGAAAGAAGAGATGGAAGATATCATTTAAAAAAAAAAAAAAAAAACCTGACTACAATAAAAAAGGCGAAAGCCCAGATGGCTACATTGGAGATTCCTGCTGAACGGTCAGAGAAGAGTTGGAGAAAGACTGAGAGCCTCTCCTTTGACAACAGAAATGAAACAAGGGTGCTCTTTATCATCATTTTTATTCCATATTTTACTGGAAGTACTAGCCAGAGTAACAAGGCAAGAACAGAAATAAAAGGTATCCAAACTGAAAGGAAAAAATAGTACTATCTCTGTTCACAGATGACATAATCATATACATAGAAGACTTTAAAGATTCCAAGAAAACTGCCAAACTAATGCAAGAATTCTGCAATGTTGCAGGATACAAAATCAACACATGAAAATCAGTTGGGTTTCTTTACACTAACAAAGATTATCCATTTGATAATACCAATTGATAAAATATTAAGGAATTAACCTAATTAGGGACATGATAAATGGAAAAAATATTGAAGTCAAGGATTTCCTTTTACTTGATCTGCAATCAATGTCCATGGAAGTAGCAGTCAAGAAATCAATTGCATTGAACAAATCTGCTGCAAAATACCTCTTTAAAGTGTTAAAAAGCAAAGATGTCACTTTGAAGACTAAGGTACACCTAACCCAAGCTGTCTTAGTTATCTAGCGCTACTATAACAGAAATACTACCAGTGGATGGCTTTAACAAAGAGAAATTTATTTTCTCACAGCCTAGTAGGCCTGAAGTCCAAATTCAGGGCATCAGTTCCAGGGGAAGACTTTATCTCTCTGTTGGTTCTGGGGGAAGGTCCTTCTTGTCAGTCTTCCCCTGTATTAGGAGTTTCTCTGCACAGGAGCCCCAGGTCCAAAGGATACGCTCTGCTCCCATGCTTCTTTCTTGGTGTTATGAGGTCCACATGTTTCTCTGCTTGCTTCTCACTTTTTATATTTCAAAAGAGATTGGTTTAAGACACTACCTAATCTTGTAGACCTCATCAATATAATTGCCACTAATCCATTTTATTACATCATGCTTTTGTTGTTGTTAGGTGCCACCGAGTCAGTTTTGACTCATAGTGACCCTATAGGATAGAGTAGAACTGCCCCTGTAAGGCTTCCAAGGAGCAGCGGGTGGATTTGAACTGCCGACCTTTTGGTTAGTAGCTGAGTTCTTAAACACTATGCCACCAGGACTCCTATTACATCAGAGTGATAGGATTTACAACATATAAGAAAATCATATAAAATGGTGGACAATCACACAGTACTGAGAATCATGTCCCAGCTAAGTTGACAGATTTTTGGGGGGACACAATTCAATCCATGACATTCCATACTTTGGCCTCCAAAATGGCCAAATGTAAAACACATCGCCCATCATATCATAGCAAAAGTCTTAAATCAGCTCCAAGTCCAAAATCTAAAAATTCCTCTTCATCTGTGAAATCTAGAATACAAGTTACCTGCTTCCAAAAGTACAATGGTCCAAAGGCAGGTACAAGCTAGACCTTTCCATTACAAATGGGGGAAATTGGAGGAAAAAAGGCATAAGAAGCACCAAGCAAGTGAGCAGAATATATTACATTAGCCCTCAAGGCTTGAAAATATTCCTCTGTTCTCGGAGGCCATTTACGCAATGGCCCTGCTCTCTAGAATCTAGGTATTGGGCACACGCCCCGGATTCTCAGTGAAGGCCCCTCAGCTCTGGGTCTTCCAGGCCCACTGGGACAACAACTCTGCTCCCTCGGCTTTAGGTGCACCATTTTCCTAGTCCACCTGAGCGGTGACTCCACTTTTAGAAATGCCAGAGGCTGTGGCTCCACTCTTTGAAACCCCTGAGGTCATGGCCATGCCTTTTGAGACTGAGGCAGCTTGGCTTCCTGTGTTCCTTGTCTCTTCAGCTTCTGCATCCTGGTTTGCTGGCCTCTCAGCTCCTCAGGCCTTATGCCTGCATCTGCTCTGCCGGCACACGTGTTCCAAAGCTCTGTAGCTCTACCGATAAGTGCCTGGAGCCACCCCACTCCACCAGGAAGCCTTTTGCACACAGGCACTCAGATCTATTGCTCCATGGATTGGCAAGCCTAGCTCCACCATTTAGTGCCCAGAGGCACCCTACTCCACCAAGAAGCCTCCTGCACACAGGCACTCAGCTCTCTCACTCCATGGGTTGGCTCTAGCTCTGTCTGGCACTGGTCTTCTGGTTCTGCTGCTGCTGGTTCTCTGCCACTGTAGGTTCTCTGTTGCTGCTGGTCCTCTGCTGCTGCTGCTCCTCTATCCATTCACAGTTGCAAAACCTCTTCTGTATTTTAGGTACCTTTTAGAGCAGCACCTGCTCTCAGTACCAAATTCTGTCTTAGTCATCTAGTGTTGCTATAACAGAAATACCACAAGAGGTGGCTTTAAGAAAGAGAAATTTATTCTCTCACAGTCCAGTAGGCTAAAAGTCTGAATTCAGGGCACCGGCTCCAAGGGAAGGCTTTCTCTCTCTGTTGGCTCTGGAGGAAGGTGCTTGTCATCCGTCTTCCCTTGATCTAGGACCATCTCAGTGCAGGAACCTCAGGTCCAAAGACACGCTCTTCTCCCAGCACTGCTTTCTTGGTGGTATGAGGCCCCCCTCTCTGCTGGCTTCTGTTTCCTTTTTATCTCTTGAGAGAGAAAATGTGGAGCAGGCCACACCCCAGGGAAACTCTCTTACATTCGATCAGGAATGTGACCTGCGTAAGGATGTTACAATCCCAGCCTAATCCTCTTTAACATAAAATTACAATCACAAAATGGAGGACAGCCACACAATACTAGAAATCATAGCCTAAACAAGTTGACACATATTTTCGGGGGGCACAATTCAACACATGACACAAGCCATGGCATTCTCAATCACCTCACATGCATGCAAAAGCTGGACAATGAATAAGAAAGACTGAAGAAGAATTGATGCCTTTGAATTAGGGTGTTAGCTAAGAATACTAAATATACCGTGGACCGCCAAAAGAATGAACAGATCTGTCTTGGAAGAAGTATGGCCAGAGCACTCCTTAGAAGTGAGGATGGTGAGACTTTTGTACTTATACAGGGGCTTTTGAAATGTGAAATCTAGTGGACTATCTTCTGTTCATACTCTTTAATAATATAAAATTGTACCTATTTGAAATACTATTTAATTTGGAAGCCCTAATTTTTGTTTTTCTAGATTTTATTCAATGCATTTATTTTTATTTCTATTAAGCACTGAAGATCAATTTTCAGTGCCACCTATTCTGTGAGACCCTCCCAGAATCCCCCGTGTAAAGTTTTCCTCTCTTCCCTGAGAATCCCCCACGTGAAGTTTTCTCTTCCTTCTGTACACATTTTTAAAAATTACACTTGATTCTGGTGCCACTCTATGCCTAGCAAGTATTCAATAAATGCTTGTTGGATAAACACTAGCACAAAGCCACATTGTCATATACAGCTTTATGCATGAAAGGAGACAAGTGCTTTCCTAAGCATTTAGCAGAGGATTCAAGACTAGACTAAGGTGCCATCTCATTCTTGGAGTTGAGATGTTAGTTTTCCTGTTGAGTCCAAAATCAGGAAAGGAATGCAGAGCTAGGAATTATGCAGTATCAAGCTCTTTAATCATAGAATTTTGAGTTGTCCGTTGCAATCTAGAGATTATTCTCATGGTCTAAGAAATTATCCACAGGAAGGCTATAGGTTTTCCAGTGTTGCATAAGTTATCAAAGCAGGTGATACATTTTTTGTTGAATCCTTTTATATTCAGTCTAAGAGCCAAACAGTTGAGTCATTTGGATATGAAGAGTTAATTGCCACATCAGTCTAAGACAACAAGACCCAGAGATACCCTATTGTTTAAAAAGCACTTCAGCATAGACTATTGCTTTGGATCAGTCTGAGAGGAGATACCATACATTACCAGCAGGGAGCATGCACATATGATAAAGAAAGAATTATGAATAGTGTGGCAGACTGGAAACAAAAGATAATGTTCTTACTCTTTCAAATCCGCAGTTTCAAAATTTGGCAGTAGCATTTCAAGAATTTTTATTTGAATTCTCAAAAAACGAAGAAATCCGCATTCAGATGTACGATTAAAGGACATCAAAATGCCCAATATGAATTGTGCTTCAATTATTTATCCTTTTTCATTTTCTGTATCTCGTTTCTAGTGTGGAAAATATAAAGGAACTCCATCAATTTTCCATTGGCTTTCCAGAAACAAATTGATACGGACAGAATGATTTCAGTGAAAACAGGCAGAAGTAAACAAAGCATTCTCTCCTTTCAACACTTAAGTAAGCATATGCTGTTTGTTGCATCATGAACTCAAAGAAAAAAATTGAACTGGTCACTTTTTACCTAAGACAGTAATCTCTAGCTTTGTTATCAGACAAAATTTATTTTACTTTGCTATACTTCTATCAAAAAAGAATTCTCACAGTACCTTATTATATCATGGTCATTTCTCCATTAAAATCTAATATATCCACATATAGAAATGGCACTGTACTGTGGCTTAAAAGAATTGATGACATACAAAAGCGTCCTAGGTTCTAGACAATGAAATAAATGCCAAATTTTCTTCTAAAGAAGATGCCTGAGACATTATGATATTTCAGTCAATTAAATGTAAATGCACTACATAATTGTTTTTGTTGTTAGTTGCTGTTGAGTCAGCTCCAACTCATGGTGACCTTGTATGAAGCAGAACGAAACATTGCCTGGTCCTGTCCTGAATCATCTTCATGGGCGTTCAAATGTTTGAGTTCATTGTTTTGACTATGATGGTAATCTATCTCATTGAGGGATTCCTTCATTTTCTCTGACTCCCTACTTTACTGACCATGTTTTTTTCTAGAGATCGATCTTTCCTAAAGATGTCTCCACCCCAGATGTCTGTCAGTTTGTCCTACTGTGGGGCTTGGGTATTGCTGTGATGCTGGAAGCTATGCCACCAGTATTCAAATACTAGCAGGGTCACCCATGCGGACAGGTTTCAGATGAGCTTCCAGACTAAGACAGACTAAGAACAAGGACCCAGTGTTCTACTTCTGAAAAGAATTAGTCAGTGAAAACCTTATGAACAGCAGCAGAACACTGTCTGATACAGTGCTGGAAAATGAGCCCTTCAGGTTGGAAGGCACTCATAATGCCACTGGGGAAGAGCTGCCTCCTCAAAGTAGAGTTGACCTTGATGATGTGGGTGGAATCAAGCTTTCAGGACCTTCATTTGCTGATGTGACACAACTTAAAATGAGAAGAAACAGCAGCAAATATCTATTAACAATCAGAACCTGGAATGTACGATCTATTAATTTAGGAAAACTGGAAATCATCAAAAATGAAATGGAATGCATAAAGATCAATATCTTTCAGTACTAGTGAGCTGAAATGGACTGGTATCGGTCATTTTAAATTGGACAATCATATAGTATACTATGCCAGGAATGACAACTTGAAGAGGAATGACATTGCATTTGTTGTCAAAAAGAACATTTCAAGATCTATCCTGAAGTATAATGCTGTCAGTGATAGTATAATATCCATACACCTACAAGGAAGAACAATTAATACAAATATTATTCAAATGTACACACCAACTTCTAAGGACAAAGATGAAGAAATTGAAGATTTTTACCAACTTCTGCAGCCTGAAATTGATCAAACATGCATTCAGGATGCACCAATAATTACTGGTGATTGGAATGGGAAAGTTGGAAAAAAAGAAGAAGGATTGGTAGTTGGAAAACATGGCCTTGGTGATAGAAATGATGCCAGAGATCACATGATTAAATTTTGCAAGACCAATGACTTCTTCACTACAAATACCTTTTTCACCAACATAAATGGTGATTATAAACGTGGACCTTGCCAGATGGAATTGACAGGGATTGAATTGACTACATCTGTGGAAATAGAGGATGGAAAAACTCAGTATCAGCAGTCAGAACAAGGGCAGGGGCAGACTGTGAAACAGACCATCAATTGCTTATATGCAAGTGGAAGCTAAAGAAGATTAGAAGAAATCCACAAAAGCCAAAGTACTGAACAATAGTGCCTGGACACCAGATGAGTTGTGAGATGACATCTGAAACTTGCTCTGGAACATAGAGTAGCTAAAGCAAAAAGAAGAAATGTTGAAGTAAAAGAGCTGAATAGAAGATTTCAAAGGGCAGCTCAAGAAGACAAAGTAATGTTATAATGACATGTGCAAATACCTGGAGGTAGAAAACCAAAAGGGAAGAACATGCTCAGTGTTTCTCAAGCTGAAAGAACTGAAGAAAAAATTCAAGCCTCAAGTTGCAATAGTGAAGGATTCTACAGAAAAAATATTAAACAAAGCAGACAGCATCAAAATAAGATGTCACTATTCCAAAAAGAATTGGTTGACATTCAATCATTTCAGGAGATAGCATATGATCAAGAACCTATGGTACCAAAGGAAGAGTTCCAAGCTGTACTGAAGGCACCATCGAAAAACAAGGCTCCAGGAATTGATGAAATACCAACTGAGATGTTTCAACAAATGAATGCAGCTCTGGAAGTGTTCACTCTTCTATGCCAAGTAATTTGGCCAACCGACTGGAAGAGATCCCTATTTGTACCCATTCCAAAGAAAGAAGATCCAACAGAATGCAAAAATTATCACACAACATCATTAAATCACACACAAGTAAATTTTGCTGAAGATCATTCAAAAACATTGCAGCAGTACATCGACAGAGAACTGCCAGAAATTCAAGCCAGATTCAGAAGAGGACTTGGAACCAGGTATATCATTGCCGATGTCAGATGGATCTAACTGAAAGCAGAGAATACCAGAAAAAATGTTTACCTGTGTTTTTTTAACTACGCAAAGGCATTTGACTGTGTGGAATGAGAACTTTTTATCCATAACAAATTATGGGCAACATTACAAAGAATGGGAATTCCAGAACTCTTAATTGTGCTCATGAGGAAACTGAACTTAGACCAAAAGGCAGGCCTTTGAACAGAACAAGGGGATACTATGTGGTTTAAAGCCAGGAAAGGTGTGTGACAGGGTTGTATCTTTTCACCATACTTATTCAATCTGTATGCTGAGCAAATAATCCAAGAAGCTGGACTATGTGAAGAAGAACATGTCATTGGTTTTGGAGGAAGACTCATTAGCAACCTGCCATATGCAGATAACACATCCTTGCTTGCTGAAAGTGAAGAGGACTTACAGTACTTACTGATGAAGACCAAAGACCACAGCCTTCAGTCTGGATTACACCTCAACATGAAGAAAATGAAAATCCTCACAATTGGACCAATAAGCAACATCATGGAAACAGAGAAAAGACTGAAATTGTCAAGGATTTCATTTCACTTGGATCCACAATCAACACCCATGGAAGCAGCAGTCAAGAAATCAAAAGACACATTACACTGGGCAAATCTACTGCAAAAGATCTCTTTAAAGTGTTAAAAAGCAGAGGTCACTTTAAGGACTAAGGTGTGCCTGACCTATACCACTGTGTTTTCAATCGCCTCATATGCATGTGAAAACTGGACAGTGAATAAGGAAGACCAAACAATTGATGCCTTTGAACTATGGTGTCGGTGAAGAATATTGAATATACCATGGAAGGCCAGAAAAATGAACACATCTTAGAAGTATTGCTACAATGTTCCTTAGAAACAAGAATGGCGAAACCTGGTCTCACATACTTTGGACATGTTATTAGAAGGGAGCAGTTTCTGGAGAAGGACATCATGCTTGATAAAGTAGAAAGGCCAGTGAAAAAGAAGACCCTCAATGAGATGGATTGACACAGTGGCCGCAACAATGGACTCAAACATAGCTATGATTGTGAAGGTGGTACAGAACTGGGCAGTGTTTCGTTCTGTTGTACATAGGGTACCTCTGAGTAGGAACCAACTCGACAGCACCTAACAACAACAACAATTTTTACTATTAAAAATCAGAAATGCAAAAGCAGATGTTCATATAACTCATATAAAGATAAAACCATGTCTCATATACAGCTTAGCTTTCTAAGGTTTTATTAAATGCGATGATACTCTTAAAAGGTTATAGGTAAGCTTTTATGACTAATTCATTAGCTTGATGAACATATGCATTACATTTCAAAAAAGAATTAGATGTTTTATTGCGGCTTCAGTCAATTCAGAAAGAAGAGGGAAGATTGGTTTTGGGATGGAGAAGTGATCACCCCAGCTACTTAGCAAAGTTTGTTATAATCATCGGCCGTAAAATGAAATGGATGAGTATTTTGGAACATACTATAATAAAACATGTCTCCATATATCTAAAAATAGTCCTTTGCAGTGAATATTTCTATTGTTTGAAAATATGACTTCTCTAGTTCTAACGATTTCTAAAATGATATTCACAGGCAAATACAGCATTTGAATTGCCTGAATTGAAAGGGTGAAAAGAGTTCTCAAATTTGTTCATGGCCTAATGCTATCAAAATATTTGCCAAAAGCTTATAAATGCTATGGCCTCAAGCTCAACTATTTTGTACAATTTCTAAGCCAGAATCTCTGCTAAATGTGTGAAATCATTTGAGAATATTTGAATTTCATGCACTGATGCTTTCATCCCTTACAGTACAAGATGGTTTTGAGAAAATGAAGGGATTAAATAAAATCTGTTAGTTTAAATTAAATGTGGTTTATTGTTCTGTAATGTGTATATCCGTGCTCTCTATTTCAGAAACGAAGAACAAACTCAAAAACTGCATTTTATGCAGATGAAAACATTTTTTAGCTGAATTAGCAATTTTTTGCTTTTTTGGGGTTTAGATGAATATAGCTATTATGTTAAAGATGTTTTCTTCCTTGGGCTTAAAACAATATTTTGCACAATCCCTGGGAGCTAAAGTCAAAGATAGCACCCTAGAGATTCATCTAGCCAGCTAATGGTCAGAGCAGTTTCAACTAGAGCAAATAGCCCTCTTGAGTTTAAAATGTCCCTAATATGATATTGCTGGTGTTGTTATTTTAAACATGGGCTGAACCTTTGTGTCCATTCATACATAAATGGTTATATTCTTGGGGATACTTTTTTGGAGAGATAAAAGAGGAAAGGTAAAAAAATCTTAAAAGGTAAAGAAATAAATATCTTTTTTTTTCTAATTTTTATGAACATACTTTCACACACTCACCCAAATATTCACACCTGCACATACACTCATATGCACACATATTGACTTTTTTTGGTATACTTCCAATGATACAACATTTACAGTAGAGTCAAAGAAATAAATGGGAGTTACAGTAAATGCTCATATTTTCTCTCTTTAACTCATCTTCTAACTGTCCATCTTTTCTATTCCACAATGTAGATCCCTCAATTCATTGGGGGCAGGGGGGCGGAGTTATTTTACAGCACCAAACTTTTTTAACAACTCTCTATACCTCCTAGTACCTTGGCTTCCATAACTGAAACCGCTTAAAGTGTGATAGAAAGGCACATTATATTATGCATAATTTCATAGCCAGCCAAATATATGTAAATTGGAAAAGAAAATATCAGTTATTTCAAATTATTCAACCCTTTCTAAGTAAGACCAAGCTATAGTACAAAGTAAAACCACTTATAATAGCTTCAATTTTTTTTCAGAGTGATCTGTCAGGCATTTCATTTTTACCCACAACTGCTCTGTAAGATAAGTACTATTACTCAGTTTTACAGACAAGGAAACTGAAGTTTAGGAGGTTACTTGATCTTGACCATGATCCAAACATTAAATCTAATGTTGGGGTAAGAAATCCATGGTGGAGCTGACAGTTGAATCTAGATGTGACTTATTCCACAGACCTTGCCTTTCCTACTATTGTATGCCTCCTGTTTTTGGTACCTCAGTAGCCAGTTTTTTTTTTTTTTTTTTTACTTTTTATTGTGCTTTAAGTGAAAGTTTACAAATCAAGCCAGTCTCTCATACAAACATTTATATACACCTTGATATATACTCCTAGTTGCTCTTCCCCTAATGAGACAGCACTTTCCTTCTCTTCACTCTGTTTTCATGACCATTTGGCCAGCTTCTGAACCCCTCTGCCATCTCCTCCCCTCCAGACTGGAGCTGCCCACATAGTCTCATGTGCCTACTTGATCTAAGAAGCTCACTCCTCACCAGTATCATTTTCTATCCCATAGTCCAGCCCAATCTCTGTCTGATGAGTTGGCTTTGGGAATGGTTCCTGTCCTGGGCTAACAGAAAGTCTGGGGACCATGACTTACCGGGTCCTTCTACTCTCAGTCTGACCATTAAGTCTGATCTTTTTATGAGAATTTGAGGTCTTCATCCCACTGCTCTCCTGCTCCCTCAGGGGTTCTCTGTTGTGTTCCCTGTCAGGGCCATCATCGGTTGTAGCCAGGCACCACCTAGTTTTTCTGGTTTCAGGCTGATGTAGTCTCTGGTTCATGTGACCCTTTCTGTCTCTTGAGCTTATAACTACCTTGTATCCTTGGTGTTCTTCATTCTCCTTTACTCCAGGTGGGTTGAAACCAATTGATGCATCTTAGATGGCCGCTTACAAGCATTTATGGCCCCAGACACCACTCTCCTAAGTGGGATGCAGAATGTTTTCTTAATAGATTTTATTATGACAATTGACCTAGATGTCCCCTGAAACCACGGACCATAAACCTCCACCCCTGCTACACTGGCCTTCAAAGCATTCAGTTTATTCAGGAAACTTCTTTGCTTTTGGTTTAGTCCAGTTGTGCTGATCTCACCAGTACTGTGTGTTGTCTTTCCCTTCACCTAAAATAGTTTGTGTCTACTATCTAATTAGTGATACCCCTCTTCCCCTCTCCCCCCCCACTCTCGCAACCATCAAAGAATATTTTCTTCTCTGTTTAAACTATTTTTTGAGTTCTTATAATACTGGTCTCATACAATATTAGTCCTTTTCAACTGACTAATTTCACTCAGCATAATGCCTTCCAGATTCCACCATGTTACGAAATGTTTCACGGATTCATCATTGTTCTTTATCGATGCGTAGTATTCCACTGTGTAAATATGCTATAATTTATCCATTCATCTGTTGATGGGCACCTTGGTCACTTCCATCTTTTTGCTACTGTAAACAGTGCTGCAATGAGCGTGCATGTGCATATATCTGTTAGTGAAAAGACTCTTATTTCTCTAGGATATATTCCAAGGAGTGAGATTGCTGGATCATATGGTAGTTCTATTTCGAGCTTTTCAAGGAAGGGTTAAATTGATTTCCAAAGTGGTTGTGCCATTTTACATTCCCACCAGCAGTGTATACGTATTCCAGTCTCTCCACAACCTCTCCAACATTTATTATTTTGTGTATTTTGGATTAATGCCAGCCTTGTTGGAGTGAGTTGAAATCTCATTGTAGTTTTGATTTGCTTTTCTCTAATGGTTAATGATCATGAGCATTTCCTCATGTATCTGTTAGCTACCTGAATGTCTTCTTTAGTGAAGTGCCTAGTCATATCCTTTGCCCATTTTTTAATTGGGTTGTCATTTTCTAGTTCAGTTTTTGCAGTATCATGTAGATTTTAGAGATCAGGCGCTGATTGGAAATGTCATAGCTAAAAACTTTTTCCCAGTCTATAAGTAATTTTTTTACTCTTCTGGTGAAGTCTTTGGATGAGCATACATGTTCAATTTTTAGGAGCTCCCAGTTATCTAGTTTCTCTTCTGGTGTTTGTACATTGTTAGTAATGTTTTGTATACTGTTGTGTCATGTATTAGGGCTCCTAGCATTGTCCCTATTTTTTCTTCAATGATCTTTACCGTTTTAGATTTTATATTTAAGTCTTTTACCCATTTTGAGTTAGATTTTCTGCATGATGTGAGGTATGGGTCCTGTTTCATTTTTTTGCAGATGGGTATCCAATTATGCCAGCATCATTTGTTAAAGAGGCTATCTTTTCCCCAGTTAACTGACATTGGGCCTTTGTCAAATATCAGCTGCTCATATGTAGATGGATTTATGTCTGGATTCTCAATTCTGTTCCATTGGTCTATGTATCTGTTGTTGTAACAGTATCAGGCTGTTTTGACTACTGTGGCGGTAAAATAGGTTCTAAAATCAGGTAGAGTGAAGCCTCCCACTTTGTTCTTCTTTTTCAGTAATGCTTTACTTATCCAGGGCCTCTTTCCCTTCCGCATGAAGTTGGTGATTTGTTTCTCCATCTTATTAAAAAATGTCATTGGAATTTGGATCGGAATTGCATTGTATCTATAGATGGCTTTTGGTAGAACAGACACTTTTACAATGTTAAATCTTCCCATCCATGAGCAAGGTATGTTTTTCCACTTATGTAGGCTTCTTTTGGTTTCTTGAAGTAGTGTCTTGTAGTTTTCATTATATAGGTTTTTTACGTCACTGGTTAGATTTATTCCTAAGTATTTTAACTTCTCGGGGGCTACTGTAAATGGTATCGATTTGTT
The DNA here is from genome assembly GCF_024166365.1 of Elephas maximus indicus. Lineage (NCBI taxonomy): Eukaryota > Metazoa > Chordata > Mammalia > Proboscidea > Elephantidae > Elephas > Elephas maximus. Next base: position 52,497,684 of record NC_064820.1, read on the forward strand.
GATTTCCTCTTCGATGTTCTTTTCGTTGGTGTAGAGGAATCCAACTGATTTTTGCGCGTTTATCTTGTATACTGATACGCTGCTGAACTCTTCTATTAGTTTTAGTAGTTTTCTTGAGGATTCCATAGGGTTTTCTGTGTATAAGATCATGTCATCTGCAAATAGAGATACTTTTACTTCTTCCTTACCAATCTGGATCCCCTTTATTTCGTTATCAAGCCTAATTGCTCTGGCTAGGACGTCCAGCACAATGTTTAATAAGAGCAGTGATAAAGGGTATCCTTGTCTGGTTCCCAGTCTCAGGGGGAATGTTTTCAGATTCTCTCCATTTAGGATGATGTTAGCTGTTGGCTTTTTATAAATGCCCTTTACTATGTTGAGGAATTTTCCTTCTATTCCTATTTTGCTGAGAGTTTTTGTTATGAATGGGTGTTAGACTTTGTCAAATGCCTTTTCTGCATCAATTGATGAGATCATGTGGTTCTTGTCTTTTGTTTTATTATATGATGGATTACATTTTAGATTGTTTTTCTAATGTTGAACCTCCCTGGTATAAATCCCACTTGGTCATGGTAAATTATTTTTTTGATATGTTGTTGAATTCTATTGGCTAGAATTTTAATGAGGATTTTTGTGTCTAAGTTCATGAGGGATATAGGTCTGTAATTTTCTTTTTTTGTGGTGTCTTTACCTGGTTTTTGTATCAGGGATATGCTGGCTTCATAGAATGAGTTTAGGAGTATTCAGTCGATTTCTACGCTCTGACATACCTTTAGTAGTAGTGGTGTTAACTCTTCTCTGAAAGTTTGGTAGAACTCTGCAATGAAGCTGTCTGGGCCACGGCTTTTTTTTTGGGGGGGGGGCGGAAGTTTCTAAATTACCTTTTCAATCTCTTCTTTTGTTATGGGTTTATTTACTTGTTCTACCTCTGTGTTAGTTTAGGTAAGTAGTGTGATTCTAGAAATTCATCCATTTCTTCTAGGTTTTCAAATTTGTTAGAGTACAGTTTTTCATAATAACCTGAAATGATTTTTTTTAATTCTTTTCATTTTCAGTTGGCTCTGTTGTAATATTGCCCATCTCATTGCTTATTCAGGTTATTTGCTTCCTATCCTGTTTTTCTTTTGTTAGTTTGGCCAATGGTTTATCAATTCTGTTAATTTTTTCAAAGAACTAGCTTTTGGTCTTGTTAAATCTTTCTTTTGTTTTTCTGTTCTCTGTTTCATTTAATTCTGCTCTAATTTTTATTATTTGCTTTCTTCTGGTGCCTGAGGGTTTCTTTTGTTGCTCTCTTTCTATTTGTTCAAGTTGTAGGGATAATACTCTGATTTTGGCCCTTTTTTCCTATATGTGCATTTACTGATATAGATTGACCTCTGAGCACTGCTTTTGTTGTGTCCCAAAGGTTCTGATAGGAAGTGTTTTCATTCTCATTGGATTCTATGAATTTCTTTATTCCATCCTTAATGTCTTCTACAACCCAATCTTTTTTGAGCAGGGTATTGTTCAGTTTCCAAGTGTTTGATTTCTTTTCCCTGCTTCTTCTTTTATTGATTTCTACTTTTATGGCTTTATGGTTAGAGAAAATGCTTTGTAATATTTTGATGTTTTGGATTCTGCTAAGGCTTGCTTTATGACCTAATATGTGGTCTATTCTAGAGAATGTCCCATGTGCACTGGAAAAGAAAGTATACTTGGCTGCTGTTGGGTGGAGTATTCTATATGTGTCTGTGAGGTCAAGTTGGTTGACTGTGGCATTTAGATCTTCCATGTCTTTATTGAGCTCCTTTCTGGATGTTCTGTCCTTCACCGAAAGCTGTTTGTTGAAGTCTCCTACTATAATTGTGGAGCTGTCTGTCTCACTTTTCAATGCTATTAGAGTTCATTTTATATATCTTGCAGCCCTGTCACTGGGTGCATAAATATTTAATATGTTTATAACCTCCTGGTATACTGTCCCTTTAATCATTATATAGTGTCCTTCCTTATCCTTTGTGGTGGATTTAACTTTAAAGCCTATTTTGTCAGAAATTAATATTGCCATTCCTGCCCTTTTTTGATTGTTGTTTGCTTGATATATTTTTTTCCATCCTTTGAGTTTTATTTTATTTGTGTCTCTAAGTCTAAGGTGTGTCTGTGTAGCAGCATACAGATGGATTGTGGTTTTTTTTTTTCCATTCTGCCACTCTTTGTCTGTTTATTGCTGCATTTAGTCCATTTAAATTCAGTGTAATTATGGATAGGTATGAATTTAGTGCTGTCATTTTGATGTCTTTTTTTGTGTGTTGTTGACATTTTCTTTTTCCCACTTAATTTTTTGTGCTGAGTAGTTTATCTTTATATATTCTTTTCCTCTTATTCATTGTTGTTGATTTTGTTTCTGCTGAGTCTCTGTCTTTTTCTTGTATTTTATTTGGTGAGTAGGATTGTTAATCTCCTTTGTGGTTACCTTAATATTTACCCCTATTTTTCTAAGTTTAAACCTAACTTTTATTTCTTTATATTGCCTTGTCTTCCTCTCCATCTGAAAGATCTATGACTACATTTCTTAGTCCCTCTTTTTTTTTTTTAAAGTTGTTTCTTTTACATAATGACATCGCCGTTTCCCTGTTTTGAGCATTTTTTTTATCTTGATTTCTTTTTGTAATTTCCCTATCTGGGTTGACATCTTGTTGCTCTGTCCTATGTTCTGGTCTTGGCTTGATATCTGATATTATTACTTTTCTAACTAGAGAACACCCTTTAGTATTTCTTGTAGCTTTGGTTTGGTCTTCACAAATTCCCCAAACTTCTGTTTATCTGGAAATATCCTAATTTCACCTTCATATTTGACAGACAGTTTTGCTGGATATTTGATTCTTGGCTTGAAGTTTTTTTTTTTTTTTCCTTCGATGCTTTATATAAGTCATTTCCCTTGCTTCTTTCCTGCATGGTTTCTGATGAGTAGTCTGAGCTTATTCTTATTGACTCTTCTTTGTAAGTGACTTTTGTTTACCCCTAGCTGCTTTTAAATTTCTCTCTTTATCTTTGGTTTTGGCAAGTTTGATTATAATATGTCTTGGTGACTTTCTTTTAAGATCTACCTTATATGGAGTTCAATCAGGATCTTGGATAGATATTTTCTCATCTTTCACAATATCTGGGAAGTTTTCCGCCAACAAATCTTCAACAATTCACTCTGTATTTTGTGTTATCCCTCCCTGTTCTGGTACTCCAGTCATTCATAGGTTATTTCTCTTGATAGAGTGCCACATGATTCTTAGAGTTTCTTCATTTTTTTAAATTCTTTAATCTGACTTTTCTTCAAATATATTGGTGCCAAGTGTTTTATCTTCAGTCTCACTAATTCTGCCTTCCACTTCCACAATTCTGCTCCTCTGAGTTTCTATTGAGTTGTCTAATTCTGTAATTTTATTGTTGAGCTTCTGAATTTCTGATTGCTGTCTCTCTATGGATTCTTGCAGCTTATTAAATTTGTCATTGTATTCTTGAATAATCTTTTTAATTTCTTCAACTGCTTTACCTGTGTGTTCCTTAGCTTGTTCTGTGTATTGCCTGTTCTCCTTCCTAATCTTATTTCTGATGTCTTGAAGGGTTCTGTATATTAATGTTTTGTAATCTGCATCTGGTAATTCCAGGAAGGCACCTTCATCCAGAAAATCCCTTGATTCTTTCTTTTGAGAGCTTGTTGAAGTGATCATGATCTGCTTCTTTATGTGATTTGATATTGACTGTTTTCTCCAAGCCATCTATAAGTTATTGTATTAGTTTATTTTATATTTGCTTTTGTTTTGATATGCCCAAATAGGTTGCTCGAGTGAGCTAGCTTGATTATTTTTACCTTTGACACTCTGACACCCTGTCCCCAGATGACTAGAGCTGTTATCAGGTATATGAGCCTAGGAGTCCCTTCACTTTTCTTGTATGGGTTCAGCTCAGGTCTAGGTAGTTGGTCATAAAGTGTGTGGTTCAGACTCTGTCCTATAGTCTTAGAGGGGCAGGGGTAATTGGTGTAGGTACTGGTACCTGGTTGCAGCAGGGGGTCATGCTGCACACAAGGCAGGGGGCTGACAACCGTCCTGAGTTCTGTGAGGAAAGCGCGTTCCTGTTCCATAGAGCGCGCAGGTGGATGGGTTCTGCAGCCGGACCATGGACATTCAATGCTTTTGGTTGTAAGGACTGGAAGGTACCAGTTATCTTTGGACCCCTGTTGTGAGTGGCTGGGTGATTTGAGTGGAGCCACTGGCCCTTATGTCCCTAATATGGGTAGGTGAGGACCCTGTTTAATAGGCAAAGCAATGTCAAACATCAAACACCCACCTCTCTACATCACAGCTGAAACAGTTGCAGTCTCCCAACAAGGGCCTATTCTCCTGAAATTGACCCATTCAAGTCCATGCAGGGGAGAAACATTTTCCAAGTCCACAGACTGTTTATGCCTGGACAGAGCAGCTTCTGCCCTGAGCTCCCCAGATTAGTGGTGCTGGCAGATTATCTTTTCCCACATTTGTGAATTTATTCCTTCTCCAAGGCCCCAAGAATGGCTCAGGATGCTCAGCAGACCCTATCTCAGGCCCAGGGAAATCAACAGCCACTGAAGCCAGCTCTGGGGCTAGAGAAAGAGCCACAGTAAAATATACGCAAGTACTTAGCTTTTGCTGAGAGCGTTGTTCTTCTCTGGTTCCGGAGGTGTGAGTAGGCTATGCAGCTGGATGTTTCTCCTTGAGGAAATTGTAGCCGAACACTACCACCAGCCCTCCACAGTCACTCCCAAGGATGGTGCCTGAGAGTTCCTGGTGATTCAGGTCCAGAAACTCACTCCGCTTCTGAACCATCTCTCCCTCCCCCTGCCACTCAGTCAGTTTTCTAATTTTGCCATTGATTTTCACAGCTCCTAGCTTGTCATAAATATAATTGTTTTACTTGTTTTGGGGGGTTTTTGTTGTAAGAGTGATCGCTGGAAGCATCTGACTACTCCACCATCTTGGCCCCACCTTCTCCAGTCACTAGTTTTTATTATGTGTCATGTACATTTGTGAGAAGAATAACAATGTTTAAGGAATGAGCAGTCTTGATACAGAGCCTTTTGTATGTATATCAAACAAAAGGAGCACACGTCATGTCTGAATTGTCTGGGTCCACTAAGACTAATTGTAACAATAACTCAAGATTGACACTAGAGGCACCAGGTTATATATACTCTCTCACAGTCAAGGAATAAGAAATTTTAGTTAATTGGCCAAGCAGTAGTGACTAACGTTAAATGTTACAAGATTTGATTTATACCACATAATGAGTATTGGTCCCAGTAATGAGTCAGGACATATAGAATGCCATTTTTCTCAACAGTGTACTTACGTTATTTATGTTAGTGGTCACAGAGCTTTCTTTACTTTCCCTTCAAGTATTTTATTACAAATCTCCAATAACACTTATCATACTAAATTTAAATTTTGAAATACATTTTCCATCAGAACAATGGGGCATTGGCAGCCCCAGTGGCTGAAAATGTCAAGTCAAGGAATATTTAGATACACAGATTTCAACTGTACAAAATTCATGAAGTAGCAATGCCTTCATATCTAAGTCAAAGTCATTTTGTAGCTCCAGAAAGTATTTTTATGGGTTTCTATTTGTTTGAGAAGATACACTAAATTTGTTGATTAGTTAAATTCACAATTTTTCCTAAGGTCTCTGGCCTTACATCCAAAGGAATGATGATTTTTTACTAAAGCTCAACCACAGAGAGCTCATGCAGTTTAGCATCCGTTTTCTGTTCCATGCTTTACTTTTATCCTTATTATTAAGAAATTGCACCTGAAGCATTAATGCTTAGGGGAGAGGATAGGTTAAAGAGGCGGAAAAACAGGTGATGTAAATTTCTATCTTCTCTTAAATACAAGGAAATAGAGGGTTCCTTAAAGTGTTGAAAAACAAATATGTCCCCTTAAAGACTAAGGTTTGCATGACCCAAGGCATGGTGTTTTCAATCACCTCATATGCATGCGAAAGCTGGGCAATGAATAAGGAAGACCAAAGAATTGACACCTTGAACTGTGATGTTGGCAAAGAATATCGAGTACACCATGGAATGCCAAAAGAATGAACGAATCTGTCTCGGATGATGTACAGCAAGAATACTCCTTAGAAGCAAGGATGGCAAGGCTACATCTCACATACATTGGACATGTTATGAGGAGGGGCTGGTCCCTTCAGGAGGACATCATGCTTGGTAAAGTAGAGGCTCAGCGAAAAAGAGGAAGACTCTCAATGATATGGACTGACACAGTGGCTGCAACAATGGGCTTAAGCATAACAACGATTGTGAGGATGATGCAAGACCAGGCAGTGTTTCGTTTTGTTGTACATAGGGTCACTCTGAGTTGGAATCAGCTCAAAGACACCTAACAACAACAACAGAGTGTTCAACATTTATTTTGCTTTAAAGAAATAAGTAAAGCAATTGAAATTTATATGCCTATGGAAACCCTGATGGCGTAGTGGTTAAGAGCTACAGTTGCTAACCAAAATGTCAGCAGTTCAAATCTACCAGGCACTCTTTGGAAACCTATAGGGTCACTAGAGTGGAATCAGCTTGATGACAATGGGGGGTATGGACTATGCCTATAATTAAATTAATTCATTCATATTTACATTCATTTCCCATTTAATAATTTTTACTACACATAAGATTCTACAAATGTTATCAATATTTTTATAACAATACTATAAAATATTTCTATTTTACATATTAGGAAAACAAGTGTGATAATACTGTTTGCTTAAGTTCATACTGCTGATAAATGTCAGAATTAGTGTTAGAATTCCATAACATCCTATATTCTCTTCACTGTACAATAGTACATTTCTAGTAGCATAAGAAAATAACTCCTGAAAAAGAATCATTTTTCCTCACTTCAGTGGCAAGATCATGTTTTTCTTGCTGCACTTTGCTTCTGGGTTATCTTAGGTTATATTAGTGTACACCAAGGAAGAACTTTGGAATAAAAAATATTATTTTAATCAGTATACTATGAAATATATAGTTGTAGGCATTTATATGTAGTTATTGCCTATTTCAAGTCTAAGATAATTTAAGAAAGACAAAGACCAATGTGCTTTGCAATAATTTGGAATGTTTTATTTCTCTATAAAGCTAAAGAGTCACAATCCCTTACTTATGTGGTCACAAGAATCCCACAGTGCAAATTTTACATTTTTTTCCATTTTCGATCTCCAATATCACTCGTATTGTGTGACAAAGGACTGGAAATATATCAGTTTAAATAACAGTCAGTTGCCTGAACAAATTTACTACCCTTTATTTGGAAACAATTCTCTCATCTTCTTTCTATGAGTAGTTGGTATCCTATGATATCTAATCCAATATTCTGGTATTACTAGAAATTTTGATAATTGTGCCCCATTCACCAAACCAGAACTAATAAAATTACTTGGATCCTTCCTATGATAAAATAGGCATAAAATAGTCTACAAAAAATAAACCAATAAAACGTATAGTTAGGTAACTGCATTTAATAGATAAAGAAATTCTGGCTAAATAGCTATAACACTGTTTAATCTTAAAGAAGTTACAACTTCAGGTCCAATATTCTTTAAGAACCTAAAATACTTATCCAATGTAAAGGGAAACCTACCTAGTATCTTGATGATGAGGAAATTCTTGTTACTCCAAAACATGAAATAAAATGGCTAGGAAGTTTTGAAAAACCCTGTGGATCAGCTACTCAAGCACTGTGGTGGTTAATTTTATGTATCAACTTTGCTAGGCTATGGTGCTTGGTCAAACACTAGTCTCAATGTTGCTATGAAGTACTTACATGTGATTAGCGTTTAAATCAGTTGGCCTTAAGTAAAGCAGATTACCCTCCATAATGTGAGTGGGCCTCATCCAGTAAGTTGAAAGTCTTAAGAATATACCAGTGGTTTCCCAAGGGAGGATTCTGCACTATGACTATGAATAGACATCTACAAGAATTTCTCTCTCCCACACCATCACTTCACCTGCCAATTAGGGACATAAGCCCACTGGAATTTCCACCCTGTTGCCTGGCATTCATTTTGGACTTGGCACCCCCCACAATTCCATGAGCCAATTCTCAAAATATCTATTTATCAGTGTATCTATAATTGGTTCTGCTTCTCTAGAGAACCCTGATATCTTAGAACATTTTTGTCAAACTGGCAATTATATTGACATGGGCTGGTTACTCCTAATTTTGCTCGGAAAGGTGGAGAAAGAAAATAATAAGCTTGATTCAAACACTGCATAGATCGCCTGAAAGTTGTGATGTGTGTCCTGAAAGGAACGTTATATCTAGTAGCCACAAAACTGAGATTGTTGAAAACTAAACTCAAGAATTTGGTTCTATGAGTGGTTGAATTACAAAGCAAATTGAATTCCCTGCCTCACAAGGCATCTGATGTTCAAGTGAGGGCATATATTGGGAAGAAATGGGATCCTTAAAACTGAAATGCGGATGTGAGAATATACTGATGAAGCTGGGAACATTGAGCACCTAAGTTCTGCTTAGTTTTCTTTGCAAGTTGAAAGTCTTTCTTTAAAGATATTATTAAAGTTATATTGCAGTAGTGTAGGTCCTAGTCTTGATATCATCTGAGTGATGTCTCGTAAAAAGGGAGAACAGACATGGAGACAAAAACACACACACAGGAGGAAGACGGCATGTTGAGATCTGTTTGCAAGCCAAAGAATACCAAGAAATGCCCAGAGCTACCAGAAAACGAAAGAGACAAAGGAGGATCTTTCCCTAGAGCCAATAAAGGGAAAGCATAGACCTGCCAACGCCCTGAATTTGTACTTCTAGCCTCCAGAACTATGAGAAAATGACTGTTTTTAAAGCCACCTACTTTATGGTATTTTTTATGGAAGCCCTAGGAAACTAAGACAAACATTATCCCATCCACACTGTCTTTACCTTCCATTATAACTACCAGAAGTACTCATCCTTTCAGAGTTCCTTGCAACTACTGTCTGGTATATGAATAATTTTGGCCAATGAGATGTAGTTTCAGATTCTTCATTTAAAAAGTTTATGAATAGAATTTTAGTGCTCCCTCTCTTCATCTGGAGTCTCTGGTGGGTGCAAATGGTTAAGCAGTTGGCTACTAACAAAAAGTTTGGAGGTTTGAATGTACCTAGAGGTGCCTTGGGAGAAAGTCCTGGCAATCTACTTCCAAAAGCTCACAACCATTGAAAACCCTATGGTGTGCAATTCTGCTCTGAAACACATGGGGTCACCGTGAGTCAGAATCAACTCAACAGCAACTGGTATCAAACCAAAACCCATTGCCATCGAGTTGATTCCAACTCACAGCAACCCTATAAGACAGGGTAGAACTGCCCCATAGTGTTTCCAAGGCTGTAATCTTTATGGAAGCAGACTGCTACCTCTTTCTCCCATGGGGTGGTTAGTGGGCTCTATCCACCGATCTTTCATTTAGCAGCCAAGTGCTTAACCACGGTGCCACCAGGGCTCCTTAGCAACTGGTATATATTAGTATTATTCATCTGCTCTCCAGTGCTTGGAGAGAACTGACCATCTTACTGAACAAAACATGTATATTATACAACATTAAGGAGATAAATTTAAAGCGATCTAAATACGTGGAGAGATATGCCATGTTCATGAAGTAAAAGACTATTTTTAAGATGTCAATGCTCTCCAAAATGATCTATAGATTTAATGTAATCTCAATCAAAATCCTGACATATTTTTTGTAGAAGTTGCCAAACAGATTCTAAAACCCATATGAAAATGCAAAGCCTAAAATACTCAAAACAACTTTGAAAAAGAACAAAGTTGAAAAACTAACACTGTTTTAAACCACAGCAATCAAAACAGTGTAGTATTGGCATAATCAGGTCAATGGAAAAAAATAAATTACCGATATAGACTCACACATGTATTGCCAACTGATTTTCAACAAAGGTGCAAAAACAATTCACCGAAGGTAGAACAGTCTTTTTAACAAATGATCCTGGGACAATTGGAAATCCAAGTTTTAAAAAAATAATAAACTTCAACCCATATCACTCATCACATAAAAAAAAAAAAAAACTCACAATGGATGATCATAGACTTAAATGTAAGATCTAAAACTATAAAAAAAAAAAAACAGAAGACAAATCTGTGTGATATTTGATTAGTCAAAGAATTCTTTGGTATGAGATCAAAGGCACTATATATAAGAGAAAAATTAGCAAGTTAGACTTCATAAAAACTAAAAAATTCTGCTATGCAAAAGGCAATGTTAGGAGAACAAAAAGACAAGCCATTGACTGGGAAAAAATAATGGAAATTATGTATCTGATAAAAGGCTTGTATCCAGGGTATTTAAGAGCTTTCAAAACTCATTATTAAGAAAAGAAATAACCCAATTAAAAAAAAAATCAATGAAAGATTTTAACAGACACTTTACCAAAGAAGATATAAGGATGGCAAATAAGCACATGGAAAGATGTTCAAAATTATTAGTTATTAGGTAAATACAAGCCAAAAACACAAATATATACCATTATAAACTTCCTACAACAGTTAAAATTAAAAAGATTGACCATGCTGTGTTGATGAGAACATAGAGGAGCTGAAACTTCCATGTATTTCTGGTAGAAATTTAATATGGTACGATCACTTTGGAAAACAAGTAGAAAGTTTCTTAAAATATTGAACATATAACTACCACATGATCCAGTCATTTAAAGACAAATGAAATCACATACCCATGCCAATGGTCATAGCAGCATCGTTTGTAATAAAGCAAAAATCGAAAGCAATCCCAATGTTTATCAGCAGGTGAATGGATAAACCAATTTTGGTATATCCATTCAATGGAATATTGCTCAGCAATAAAAAGGAATTTATTACTGATACACACAACCTCATGGATGAATCTCAAAATAATTATGCTGAGTGAGTGAAGCTAGAAAAAAGATTACATACTTCATATTTTCATAAAATTCTAGAAAATGGAAACTAATTTTTTGTGGCAGAAAGCACATCAGGGGTTGCTTTGGCTTGGAGTAAGGCAGGAAGAAGAGAATACAAAGTACATATAGGGACTTTGGGGCTATTGGGCATGTTAATTATTTTGATTGTGGTGATGGCTTTTATGACTAAATATATAGGTCAAAATTGATCAAATTGCACACTTAAGTATGTGCAGTGTATTGTATGTCAATAAACTTGTTGAAAAAGTCCAAAGGCACAAAACTTGTGCTTTGTGAAGAGAAAAGGAGGCTGGAAAATTGTTAAAAACAAAAGTAGCCATCATAACACCAAGAAAACAAAAGTAACAGGCCAATTTATTTGAGGTAGCTGAAGAGATATGTATCTGGGTCCCTGTTGATAGTATTCAGGCTAATACACTGAACTCCGGACCTCTTAATGCCAGGATTTTTGTAGTAGAGGAAGAATAACTGAAAAATGACGAATTATTCAAGCTACTGTGAATCGGGTTTTCTGTTATATGTATCTGAATGCAATCTTGACTGATAAAAATGTTAAGGTACGATGGATGGAATTCAGCTACGAAATGATGAAGTAAAATCAGTTGGTCTCAGAAATATAGGTTGATAAAAACAAATTGGGAAAATTAATATAGCAGAGCGTCTTTTTTAATTTTTAATCTTTTTTATTGTACTTATGAAGGTTTACAGAACAAACTAGTTTCTCATTAAGCAGTTAGTACACATATTGTTCTATGACATTGGATAACAACCCCACAACTCTCCCTTCTCAACCTTGGGTTCCCTGTTACTAGCTCTCCTGTCCACTCCTGCCTTCCAGCCCTTGCCTCTGGGCTGGTGTGCCCCTTTAGTGTCTTTTGTTTTATGGGCCTGTCCAATCTTTCGCTGAAGGGTGAACCTCAGGAGTGACTTCTTTACAGAGCTGAAAGGGTGTACGGGGCCATACTCTTAGGGTTTCTCCAGTCTCTGTCAGGCCAGCAAGTCTGGTCTTTCTTTTTGAGTTAGAATTTTGTTCTACATTTTTCTCCAGCTCTGTCCTGGACCCTCTATTGTACTCCCCTCTCAGAGCAGTCAGTGGTGGTAACCGGGAACCATCTAGTTGTACTAGACTCAGTCCAGTGAAGGCCATGGCAGATGTGGTTCACTAGTCCTTTGGACAAATCTTCCTCTTGTGTCTTTAATTTTCTTCATTCTTCCTTGCTCCTGAAGGGGTGAGACAAGTGGAGTATTCTAGATGGCCACTCGCAGGCTTTTTAAAAATAATTTTTATTGTGCTTTAAGTGAAAGTTTACAAATCAAGTCAGTCTCTCACACAAAAACCCATATACACCTTGCTACATCCTCCCAATTACCCTCCCCCTAATGAGATAGCCCACTCTCTCTTTTCGTGTCCATTTTACCAGCTTCTAACCCCCTTCACCCTCTCATCTCCCCTCCAGGCAGGAGATGCCAACATAGCCTCAAGCGTCCACCTGATCCAAGAAGCTCACTCCTCACCAGCATCCCTTTCCAACCCATTGTCCAGTCCAATCCATGTCTGAAGAGTTGGCTTTGGGAATGGTTCCTGTCCTGGAGCAACAGAAGTTCTGGGGGCCATGACTACCAGGGTTCTTCTAGTCTCAGTCAGACCATTAAGTCTGGTCTTATGAGAATTTGGGGTCTGCATCTCACTCTTCCCCTTCTCCCTCAGGGGTTCTAAGACCACAGATGTATAGAAGAGCATTTAAGGGAAAGACAAATGATACCAAGAACCAAAGAGGATTAATAGTTATATTTAACTAGGATAGTTAAGTCCTTTGAAAATACTAGGTATTTAGCTTCAGCAGATGATTAATGAAAGGCAAGGAATTAGAATTGGAAAAGTTACAACAAAATAGGATACAGAAGAGTAGGTAGGTGGTGGCCATGGTCATGAATTGTGCTGGGCTACAACCCAGAATCTGATCATCAAGGCGGAGAGGGGGTTCTGCATATAAAAGCTGACCTTAAGAGCATCACTGGTTTTTTAGCACAGATTGTTAAACCAGATTAATGACATTAACAGGGTGAATGACTTGGAAAAGGCCTAGGAAAAAAAGAAAAGTGAGAAGGCTGAGGCCAGGTAAATATTAGGAACTGGAAATGACAATTAAGACCAGTACTAAATGTACAAAAGGAAACAACGTAAGACAGCCATGCCATGAAAGCCTCATTTTAAAAGCAGAATGCACCCATACATTTCATTAATTTTGGATAACAGCTGAATGAGATGGTATATAGGTAACTAAGAGCAAACAAATCTTGGGACACAGATCCCAATAGTGTAGAACACGATAAAAGAAAAATGATAATAAGCTGCGTAATTGCTTCAGTTGCCTTTTGTATGAGTAGTAACTTAAACCAATGTAGATATATAATATGCATTGTTTAAAAGTTGTCAATTCATCTTCATTTTGGTGGTTTTAATTAATTAATTAAATGTAACAATTTCCATTTTATTTCACTTTATCTGTACAAATGTGGAGGCTACTGTTTCACCTATTTTCTTAAATATGGTATAACTGAATCCACAGTAAACTAATGTATACCAAACATACAGTAACCTAACACAAATAGTCAAGTTACGGCAGTGACTTTAATCATTGGATACATTGAAGAAACCATCTTATTGAATGGGATCAAGACTAATCAGTTTGTTAATTAAAAAAGTCAGCTGAATTAAGAACTCTTAAAATAAGGTTACTTATACTGTGGCATTATTCTCAATCAATAAGTGGCTTCAATGCTTCAGTAAGATTTTAAGTACCATGTTGATAAATAGATAACTTTCCGGTAAGGTTCAATGTCATAATTTTTTCTCTATTCCAATTTTCAAATTAGCTGATAAATGCTGTGCTAACAGTCATTTTATGTAGGGTCAACATCTTTTATTTCAACATGAATCTGCTGACTGAAGTTATCTTTCACTATCCACACCCATAATGAGCCATAGCCAATTGATTTCCAGTTTTGCTTTCTTCAAAGTAGAATCTAGATGTAAAATCACCTGAGAAGCAATTTAACTGTAGTCTTTTTTAGAGTATAATGATTTTTTTCCACTGGCACCTAATTCAATAGCATTTTAAAAGCAACTCACCTTCATCAAGTTTTCCCAAAGTATTCAACAAAGTTTTAAAAGACACAGTTTTCTTTTTTATGCATTTTATCTTCAACGGCTTGCATAACGTTTCTTTAAATTATGTAATTGCAAACTAAGTCAGTTGGCATAAACAGCTTTAGGAAAAACACAGTTAATTCTAACGGTAGCGAATGTTGAATGTCTTTGGGGCCGTGCAAAAATATTGAACATTATTCCTAGGTTTAGGGAATTTCTCACATTAATGAGTTATGCTTCCCTGAAATAGAAGCTAGAAATCTTCTTGGTCAGCATACCTTGCAGTTAAGATGCAGGTAAATTAGGACGGAGTTAAATGACCTATATTTTCTCTCTGTTGAGAAGCAGTGGCAACAAAAATTGATTTTTTTAATGGGAGTGGTGATGAAAATTTCCGGCATTGAAGAACAGTAGCAGAGGTTCTGACATTGGGTTGCCAACTATTAACATTGACTGTCAATAGCTCCAGTGTTTCTGACTGCACAGCCTCCAAACAATGCCACCTTTATACCCTGGCTTCTAGTGCATTGTTTTGGCCATACCGTTCCCTGTGCAATGAGGCATCCCTAGAACCAAAGGAAAGGGCGCACCTGAATCATGTGCTTCACCAGAGTCCTCCTTGTTGTCCATCGCCCCACTGCTGCAGATGTTAGAAGCAGTCCTGCCTCAAAGCCTGTGATTCTGGCCTTTCTGGATGTCCTGTTAGCTATAAAATCTTTTGAATAAATAAATTTTCTGTTAAAGCACACCAGTAGAGGCTCTATTCAAGGAAACTGACTACCCTGGCCCACCAAGTCATTTTACTTGGATCCACAATCAAGGTCCATGGAAGCAGCAGTCAAGAAATCAAAGGACGCATCACATTGGGCAAATCTGCTGCAAAAGATCTCTTTAAAGTGTTAAAGAGCAAAGATGTCACCTTGGAGACTAAGGTGCACCTGACATAAGCCGTGGTGTTTTCAATTGTCTCGTACGCAGGTGAAAGCTGGACAATGAATAAGGAAGAGTGAAGAAAAATTGATGCCTTTGAATTATGGGGTTGGTGAAGACTATTGAATATATCATGCACGGCCAGAAGAATGAACTCCTTGGAAGATGTACAGCCAGAATGCTCATTAAAAGTAAGGATGGTGGGATTTCATCTCATATACTTTGGACATCTTATCAGGAGGGAGCAGTCCCTGGAGAAGGACATCATGCTTGGTAAAGTAGAGTCAGTGATAAAGAGGAAGACTCTCAACATGGTGGATTTACACAGTGGCTGCAACAGTGGGCTCAAACAGCAATGACTGTGACGACAGCGCAGGACTGGACAGTGTTTCATTCTATTGTACATAGGGTCGCTATGAGTCGGAACCGACTTGAAGGCACCTAACCACAACAGTGACCCTGGCAGACACAATAGAAAAACCAATGAACAACAGATAAGTGTAGAAGTCTTCAGGTTTATTAGGTGGGTGAACAATTTGTTGTGAATGTTCATTGTGTCAGAAAGATTGGTCAGTTTGTTTTCAAAGGAATGAAGAGACTAAATGAAGTAGTGAATAAGTTAGGTGATGATTGGTTAAGAGAGCTGCTGCTTTAATTCTGGTTATCATATATTTGATCTTGAATTGTTCGAATTCAGTTCTGGGGTAATCTGAAGAGCTAGAAGGGGCTGCTCCAATATTTTTGTAGGCAGCTTTGTAGAATGAGAGGAAAAATAATCCGATTAAAATACAAAATGATGCTATTCTCTGTCATATAACAAAACCAACTTCTAGGACTTCTTTTCTGAAAGATTGATTTATTGTAATAGTCAAGGATTTTATAAACTTGGATAAACAAGTACAAAATATATATTCACAGTGGAAATATAGTAGCTATGGTATTTAATATTATAAAATTGTATTTAATAAATATTACTTTTCAAATTTTCTAGAACGCCAAGGCAACAGCAAGGAAAAAGAGCCTCTAAATATCATTTTAAGGCACACTAAAATTTCCTAACCATGGGCTAGTGTACAGGAGTTTGCTACTCAAGCAACCAAATGGATTATTTTTTTTTCTCATTTCTTTTCTTTCTTTTTTTGTTCTGGTTTGTTCTGGTTAAGGTGTAAAATAACGACAGTCTATTTCAATTAAGGTTTCATTTCAGTTAAAGGCTATATCTAGTGACTTAGCTCACAATGAATTAGTTATATTTGATTAACAGTTTTGTGGTTTTTCCAATGAAACATGACTTATTTCTGATAAAATTTGGTTTTTCAATTAAAATCTCTATTATATATATTACTGAATTATAACCTAATACTTAGAAATAATTGGATTTTATTCAATATTAGTCAAATTTTAACCCCAAATGTTTTTAGAAAATAAAACTTTTGACATACTTAAAATTAGGAAAAAAAAATTGGACGCTTTTAAAAACAACCTCTACAGGAAAAAAAAATGCTTTATAGTTAATTTCTTCATTAATAAAACTTGAAATACCATGTTATGAGCAGGAAATTTACTCACTGCAGTCAGTCTCCAATAGATCTATACTGTCCAAATCCCCAGGAATACACTTTCGTAACAGTAACAGTTTAATGGGTATTAAAAGAAAATCCATGAAAAGCAAAGATTTCACTGTTTACACTGGGACGTTGTGTATGCAGACCTGTAAATTAGATTCCTGTAGTGAATGCTATTTTCTAACTCAGGCATGTAATAATTACTATTTTTTGTTTCTCAAATATTTTCAATTGAAGATAAATAAATCTAACACTTCCTGTTACTTAGTTTTATGGAAGTCATAAAGATGGCAAAATATTAAGATTTTCTGTGTTTTATGTATGTAATTTTCCTCAATAGCAACACTCGTACCCTAACACAGCTTAAATAGCGTTTGTTTTCTTATGTTGTTTAGCTTTTTCTCTTCGAAGATTTGATCATAGTCATTAGTCATCTCTGTTAACACTAATTTAAGGCAAATAATATAAGTAGTATCATTAACTTCAGGTAAGATGGACTCTTAGTTCACAACTTTTCCCGTAAAATAATAAAAACACAATACATGTGCTACCTCCCAGTGGTTAATGATAGGAACTGCTCTATTAATTACAAAATAGAAGCTGAATCTGGTAAAGTTGTTTTTTAATACTCTAGAAGATTAAAAAAAAAAAAAACTAGAAGATAGATATTAAAAAATAAACATTTTGGAAAATCCTATGGTGAGATGCAGTTGATAAACTATTTTTAGGGTGATTAAAATGGCATCAGAAATAATTATTGAAGTAAATGAGATTTATATCCCCAGATAACAGATTAATTTTCTAAATGTGTTATAATAAAAAAAACTTTAATATTTTAATAATTATTAATGATGAAATAGTTGTTCCTGGTGTCAAATGAACACAAATGTTTCACAAGTAGCTTATGTCAGGAAGCAGAAAATGGAAAAGACAAAAGGAAAAAGCCAAGAGATTTTGAGGAAATGGAGATAAAGGAAACATACTGCAAAAATTTCCCTGATTTTTATTCAAAGAAAAAAAAATCCTTTTTTCTTTAAGATCTTTAAATCTGCTTTTATATAATATACAATAAATTATTAGGAAAAAGGGTTCTTTTAGCATTATAAATATAATAACTACTATGTTAAACATCTAACATCATCATTGTCAAAGCTTCAACCCAGAAAAAATTCAAAGGTATAGGCAAGGAAGAAGAAGAAGAAAAAAACCCAAATACATTGCTGCCGAGTCAATATCAACTCATAGCGACTCCATAGGACAGAGTAGAACTACCCCATAGGTTTTCCAAGGCTGGTGGGTTCAAACTGCAGACCTTTTGGTTAGCAGCCAAGTACTTAACCACTGTACCACCAGGGCTTCTTTAATCAAGAAAGAGGAGGGTTAGAAATATATACACACACATAGATGCACACAGTGAACCATGCTATGAAGCAAAGGACCAAGTTCATCACCAAATGAATAGTCACCGTCAGGAATGTAGCTATTCTTACCAGGCTTCAGACTTGGTCATCCCTAAGAAGAGAATGTCACAAGCTCTTGAAGGAATTAGGAGGATTCCTCAGTCCCACAGGTGCAAAAGTGTCACAGAAGAGTGCAAGTTCTTTTTCAACCTAAGTTCCAATTTGAAAATATGCCCATGATTCCTAGGCTGCTTATTTTATAATGAGTGTAATCTAGTTTCTTGATTGTTCTCTACGCTTCCACCTTCTGAAGATTTCCAAGTCAATCAGATCTGAGGAAAGGCCTCCAAATCTGCATTTCAACAAGTGTTCAAGGTGATTCTTGAACCATAGTTTGGTAAATATTTGTTCATGAATGGCCTACCTAGACCATACCATATTCTAGAAGACTAATAACCCAGTAACACTTGCTAAAATAATGTAATATTAAGCTTATTCTCCCTCCCCACTCCAAGACAAAAACAAACAAACTGGGGATGATAATATAGAGGCAGATAATTGGATCAAATCCTATAAAATCAAGTGTCTTTGACTCAAAGGAGTTCTATGTGTCTCAACGCTTCTGAGTCCCACCATGTAACATTTCAGTTAGTTAGCTCTTTATGTTTGTTTCGTCTACAGATTCAGAACTCCCATATTTTGAGAAGATTGGCTTTGTCTCCATGCAGAAGAGTATCTTATTAAGAACATTTTTGTTCAAATAGACTGTAGCTCTGTGAGAAATCATATTGACTTATTCACATTAGCTATATTCTGAATTCTTGCTGTCCAATTCTTTTCTTTTCTTTTTTTTTCTAAACTAGGTCCATGACCTTTTATTCTTCTATCATTTAACCTGATTTTCTTTTTCCTTTTTCCCAGTATCATAACCTTGAACAACTGCCTCCCAGAACATATGCTACCTTATTCCCCCCAGGCTTCATTGACCTCGTTGGAGTGGTCCACTTATTCTAATTTCTATTTCCCCACTTCATAGATGAATTCCAAGTCTTGGTTTATATCAGCTTTTCCAGTTCAGTTAACTTCCAAAGTTCTAGTTTGTCATCGAACAGTCTTTCTATCATAAATAATCATGAATTTTACCTTCCAATCACTATTGCTTGAGGAAAATGTCTTTTAGATGGGAAAAAATTTCTGGAAACTCAAGATAAAGGCTTTTGTTGCTTCCTGTAACCCCTAAGCCCAGTCATGTTCTCTTACCTGGCATTTCTAATAATTATTTAGCAGACCTCTTTCATAGAATTTTATGTAGTTCTACAATCTGAACTACTTAATCCCACCTGGGGATTCAGCCTACCAGGATTCCTAGGTCAATATTGTTCCACCACTAAAGGTTGAACACAGCATTCTGAACATTCTGTGATTAAAACTGAAGGACTAAGGTCTCCAACAGTAACTGTTAAATAGTTCAAAGAATATCACAGTTGTCTTTTTTGAGCCCAGAGTCATCCAATGCCTACATAGCAATTGGAGGCCAAAACTCAATGGGAGCAACTCCTGGGCCAAGAAGAATTTCACTAGGAATCAACCGAGATAAAACACTTTCATGCACACGTCAAAGTCCCTGTTAACTAAATAAATGAAGAGTGGTTGTAATGAAATTTTAGATTACTGAAATGAAATACTAAATATGATAATAAGATATAGAGGTTATGAGGCTAAAGAAAAAAATAGCACTGACAAGATCATGAAGGAAATAATATGTCAGTTATAAATCTCCAGTTTTCCTCTCTAAGTAACAAGGAATTTGAAAAAGTTTTCAAGCAGTTGAAGACATGATGAAAACTATGTTTTATACAGATTCCAAAACCAAAAACCAAACCCATTGCCAATGGGTTGATTGTGACACAAAGCAACCATATCACACAAGGTAGAACTCTGCTAAAATTGGGGAAATGGATGATGGTGGTGGTTAGAGATGGAAAAATCACTTTACTAATCCAGATAAGAAATTATTCAGGAATTAGAAGTGAGGTTGAAGAAGATGGATTGAGGGAATACTTAATAATTAAAATCAATGGTGCTTGAATAGCAAGTTCCCCCTTAATTGTGTGCTCAGCAAGTTATGTACTGTACACATAATCAAAAGACATGTACAAAATATTTATAATATACTATCTATAAGAGTGAAAACCCAAGAATAATTCAAATGGCCATCCACAGCTGAGTAGATAAATTGTGGTATATTCATATAATGGATTGCAACATCGCAATGAGTATAAAGAAACCATTTCTAAAATACAACCAAAAAGCCAGATACAAAACAGTATATACTATATGATTTCATTTATAGTAAGTTCACAAACAGGCAATTTAATTTATGGTGTTACAAGTCATGATGCTGGTTATCCTCAGTCAGGATAGGGGCTAGAAGGAGCCATGAGGCTGCTTCTGGGATGCAGGTCATGTGCTGTTTCTTAACCTGAGTTCTAAGCTCATTTTATGAAAATTTATACAGTTACACTTTTCTGTATCTATGTTATACTTTAAGAAGTGTTATGTCAAAAAATCAACATGACTGAATGATTAATTGGATATGAGGAGAGACAAAGTCATAGCAATTGGAGTTAATCACATAAATATTTTTGATTGGTGAAGTGGTTATTATTGAGTATTGAGTATCTATTATGTTCGGGTGTCCTGGTGGCACAAGGGTTAAGCACTCAGCTGGTAATCAAAAGATTGGTGGTTCAAACTCATCTGACAACTTTGTGGGAGAAAGACCTGGAAATCTGCATTCTTGTGAAGATTACAGCCAAGAAAACTTTATGCAGCAGCTCTACTCTGTCACATGGTGTCACTATCAATCAGAATTGACAAGACGGCAAACAACAGCTACATTATGTACAATACACAATAGACATGTATAAAATGGTTTGAAAGTTTAGGTTTACGCTTTGTGGGATTGGGAGGACAAAGTATTTGAATTAAAGATTAGAGGAATAAGTAGGAATTTATTAGGTAGAGATTGCAAAGACAACTTTCCAGGCAAAGGAAATATAGCATAACACTGGATATTCAGAACAAGTTTAGATCATAAAGGGCCTTAAATGATGATTTCAACTTTACTAAGTAGGAATCGGGGATTTGAAAGGTTTTTAAATGAGGTGTGTCATGAAACAAGTAATCATACTTGGGATGGTTTGAAAAGACAAGACTATTACGCTGAGTGAAATAAGTTAGTCACTAAAGGACAAATATTGTCTGATGCCATTTATATTAAATAATAGTCAAGTGTATAGAGACCAGAGTTTATTAACAGTTGCCAGGGGTAGGCAGTGGGGATTGAGAAAGTACTCAATGCCTAGGGACAATAAGATTCTATAAAGGGTGATAGAAAAATGTGGGAACAGATAAGAGTGATGGTTGAACAACATGATGAAACAAGTTAATGTCACTGAACTGTACACATGAAAAATGTTGAAACTGCAAATGTTTTGTTATGTATATATTTACTGCAATAAAAAAAGAAAAGAGATGATTCTATTGTAATGGTTACAATGAGGACAGTCAAATATTTGTGCTACCATTATGTCATCAAGAAATGCAAAGATTAATGGGAATGAGCATCATTGAAGAGTAGGCATCCATGGAACTTGATAGCTGATTGGATGTGGGGTCAAAGGAGATGCAGAAGCCCCTGCTAGTACCAGAAGTCCTTTTAAAGTGAATATATTGAGAGGCAGAGTCTCAGTGTGTTCAAAAGACTATCTCCACCAATTTCACCAGAGGCTTGCTTAAAAGGATTCTCAGATCCTATCTCAGAAATACTTAATAAGAGGATCTCTGAGGATGAGGTTCGAATATCTTTAGTTAAATAAATCTTCCGTGTGATTTTTATAAAAACTTAAATTTGATACCCTTGCTCTTACAGGATATGTAGAAGAGGTAGAATTAGTAGACCATTTGTGGAAGTTACTAACCTACAAATGAAGTATAAAATATCATAAAAGATTCTAACACTATTTTGTTTAAATATAGCACTTAGGCAGTGCAGAGATTATATAGAATAAAATTAACATGAGTGGTAACTTCAATTTGAATACATCAGTAGTTCAGTGAATGCATCTCCACTAGAAAAGATCTCAGAGAGTAAAACCTTTGTTCTTTAGAGTACGCAACTAAATTTAATTTCAGCTACAAACATGTTCTGAGTCCCTTTAAGTCTTGTGCCCAGCTGCATTAGTAGGCAGCTGTGAATCCTGATGAAGAGTCTCATTTTACACAAGAGAAAAGAGAGCTGGACAGTTCACCGAATTTGTATTCCACCGCATCTGAGGCAAGTGCTCAGGTTCCCTGCTGAGAAAGTGAACAAAATGTGTCCAGGCATAGAGCCAAACTTAGCAATTATAATCAAGAAAGGAAAGTATCAGGACATCCACTGGTAAAGTCTGAATAATTATCAGAAAGGGCCTTAGCTCTTGACCATTAATTAAATTTTATAATGCCTAAGGTAAGCCAAAACATTTACTTAAAACAATTACGTAAATCTCTCAATTAGCCCATTAAACTCTATCAGATATAGTTTTCTGTATTGCAGTGAATATTAAAGAATTTTGTAGACAAGAACTGTTGGGTAGACAAGGTTTGTATGAGTGGTTCCAAATCTAACAGGAATGATTTAATGTTGAAAGTCACCTCAGAAACAATCTGTAGCCTATGATTTTTAGTTCTCAAGTAACTCAGATTCTAGGAGTCTCATGGTTCATGCTTAATAGAAAAGCCAGGATTTGAATATAGATATTATTATGTTCATTCTCCCCTATAGCAAATTGCCTATTGACTGGTAATAACCTTACATTATCATTTCTCCTTGCATGTCAAATATTTAAGGTTCTAACAAGGATATGGACTTAAATTTAAAAACAAAAACTGTTAATTGAAATTTCAGCCAATGCTTCCTTTTCTAGAAGTATAAATAAGATACAGCAAAATTCATCCTTTTCAAGTGTAAAGTATGATGAGTTTTGACAAATGTAGTTAGTTGTATAATCACCACCACAACCAAGTTAAGAACATTTCATCACCCCACAATGTTACCTTATGTTCCTTTGCACTCAATTCCCTCATCTATCCCCCCAGAACCTGGCAATCACTTTCCAGAACGTCTTATAAATGGAATCATACAGTATGGAGCCTTTTGCATATGCTTCTTTCATCTAGCATAAAACATTTGAGATTCATCAAGTTTGTTGCCTGGGTCTATAGCTTATTTCTCTTTATTGCTAAGTAGTATTCTAATCTACCACGACTTGTCTGTCAGTTTGTTGTACTGTGGTGTCTTGTGTGTTGCTGTGATGCTGGAAGCTATGCCACCAGTATTTCAAATACCAGAAGGGTCACCTATGGTGAACAGGTTTCAGCAGAGCTTTCAGACTAGGAAGAACGGCCTGGCAGTCTACTTCTGAAAAAAAATTGGCCAGTGAAAAGTTTATGAATAGCATCGGAACACTGTCTGATATAGTGCCAGAATATAAGACTCTCAGGTTGGAAGGCACTCAAAAGACAACTGGAAAAGAGCTGCCTCCACAAAGTAGAGTAGACTTTAATAATGTGCATAGAGTCAAGATTTTGGGACCTTCATTGTTGATGTGGCAATAACTCATAACGAGATGAAACAGCTACAAACATCCATTAATAATCAGATTGTGGAACACACAAAGTATGAATCTAAGAAAATTGGAAGTTGTCAAAAATGAAATGAACAACATAAAGATCAATATCCTAGGCATTAGTAAGCTGAAATAGTCTGGTATTGGCCATTTTGAATTGGACAGTCATAGGGTCTACTATGCTGAGAATGACATATTGGAGAAGAATGATGTCACATTCATCCTCAAAAAGAACATTTCAATATCTCTCCTTAAGTACAATGCTGTCAGCGGTAGAATAATATCCATTGGCCTATAAGGGAGGCCAGGAAATACTGGTGGCATAGTGGTTTAAGATCTACAGCTGCTAACCAAAAGTTTGGCAGTTTGAATTCACCAGGTACTCCTTGGAAACTCTATGGTGTAGTTCTACTCTGTCCTATAGGGTCACTATAAGTCAGAATCGACTGGACAGCAACGGGTTTTTTGGTACAAAGAAGACCCATTAATATGACTATTATTCAAATTTACACACCAACCACTAAGGAGAAAGATGAAGAATTGAAGACTTTTAACAAGTTCTGCAATCTGAAATTGATGAAACATGTAATCAAGATGCGTTGATAATTGCTGGTGATTGGAACGTGAAAGTGGAAAACAAAGAAGAATCAGTAATTGGAAAATATGGCATTGACGATAGAAATGAAGCCAGAGATCACATGACAGAATTTTGCAAGACCAATGAGTTTTTCATTGCAAATACCTTTTTCACCAGCATAAACAGTGACTATACACATTAAAAAAAAAAATTCTTACATAGACTTCACCAAATGGAATACACAGGAATCAAATCAACTACATCTTTTGAAAGAGACAACAGAAAAGCTCAATATCACCAATCAAAACAAGGTCAGGGGCTGACTGTGGAACAGACCATCAACTGCTCATGTGCAAGTTCAAGTTGAAGCTGAAGAAAATTAGAACAAGTCCATGAGAACCAAAATACAACCTTGAGCATATCCCACCTGAATTTAGAAACCACTCAAGAATAGATATGACACATTGAACACTAATGACCAAAGACCAGACGAGTTGTGGAGTGACATGAAGGGCACCATACATGTACAAATCAAGAGGTCATTAAAAAGACAGGAAAGAAAGAAAAGACCCAAATGGGTGTCAGAAGAGACTGAAAGTTGCTCTTGAATGTAGAGTAGCTAAAGCAAATGGAAGAACTGGTGAGGTAAAACAGCTGAACAGGAGATGTCAAAGAAAGTATCAAGAAGACAAAGTAAAGTATTACAATGAAATGTGCAAAGACCTGGAGTTAGAAACCCAAAAGGAAGAACACACACAGTGTTCCTCAAACTGAAAGAACTGAAGAAAAAATTCAAGCCTCAAGTTACAATACTGAAGGATTTTATGAAGAAAATATTAAATGATGCAGGAAGCATCAAAAGATGGAAGGAATACACAGTTACCGTACCAAAAAGAATTGGTCAACATTCAAATGTTTCAGGAGATAGCATACAATCAAGAAATGATGGTGCTGAAGGAAGAAGTCCAAGCTTCACTGAAGGCATTGCAGAAATACAAGTCTCCAGGAACTGACAGAATACCACTTGAGATGTTCTGAAAAACAGATGCAGTGCTGCAGGTGCTCACTCATCTATGCCAAGAAATTTGGAAGACAGCTCCCTGGCCAATCAAGTGGAAGAGATCCATATTTATGCTCATTCCAAAGAAAGGTGAACCAACAGAATGCAGAAATTATTGTACAATATCATTAAGATCACACACAAGAGGCGGGGCCAAGATGGCGGACTAGGTAGACGCTACCCCGGATCCCTCTTGCAACAAAGACTCGGAAAAACAAGTGAATCGATCACATACGTAACAATCTACGAACCCAGAACAACAAACACAGATTTAGAGACAGAAAATGAACAAATACAGGGAAGCAGCAACTGTTTTCGGAGCCTGGAGCCAGCGTCCCAGTTAGGTAACCTTGGCACCGGGCATCTGGGCCCAGGGGAGCTGAACTCATAAATCTTGTGAGGGTGCAAACAAGGGGTGCATCCCTACCCCCCTGAACTGAACCTGGGAGGGGGCCCAGCCGGTCCGCGCCAGCGGCGTGGAGATGCGGCTGGTGGGAGAACTCCCTGGGAGGCAGTGACTGGTTTTGGAGCCGGGAGTGCTGCATCCCAGCAGGGGAACCCTGGCACCAAGCATTTGACTGGGCGCTGTCACGGCTCAAGCATGGGAAACAGCCCTACTCCCCTGAACTAACCCTGGGAGGGGGCCCAGCCGGACCGCGGGGGTGGCACGAAGACGCGGCTGGCGGGACGAGAAATCCCCTGGAGGCAGCGACTGATTTTGGAGCCAGGAGTACAGCGTCCCAGCAGGGGAACCTTGACGCTAGGCTTTGGACTGGCAGCGGAGGATCTGACCATGGCTTCAGCGGGCCAGACCCCCGGGGGCAATCTCCACACAGCCAACACACATAGGCCACACACTCCTTGGGAATCTCAGATATAATAGTCATTCCAAGCAAGACAAGCAACTCTGGCTATATTCCGAGATGCTACTCTCCTATCTCTCTGATCCCTCCCCCACCCTCCCCAGTCGGCTTCATTAACATTGGAATTTCCTGAGCCAGAGGGAGAACAGCTCCTGCTCCGAGGCGGCATTGCTTTTCCCCCTTTTTTTCCTTTTTTTTTTTTTTTTTGGTCTTTTCCTAACCCACTCTTCTGGCCTGAGAGAAGGAACCACAAAAAACCCAGGGACCAAAAATCCATCCCTAATTGGACTAAAAACACAGAACCAGCTGCAGCCAAGCATATATGACCCAAATCTCGGACTTTCAACCTTACAGGGAACAAGGTGGCAGTTATAATCCAAAGGCAGTTCTGATAGGGATCTGACTGCATTTTTTTTTTAGCGGAATTTCTGGAAAAACAAGTTTCCCAGTGATGGCTTGGAGACAGTAGTCCATATCAAACCACATAAAGAAGCAGACCATGACAGCTTCTACAACCCCCCAAACAAAAGAATCAAAATCTTTCCCAAATGAAGATACAAGCCTGGAATTATCAGATACAGAATATAAAAAACTAATTTACAGAATGCTTCAAGACATCAGAAACGAAATAAGGCAAACTGCAGAAAAAGCCAAGGAACACACTGATAAAACTGTTGAAGAACTCAAAAAGATTATTCAAGAACATAGTGGAAAATTAATAAGTTGCAAGAATCCATAGAGAGACAGCATGTAGAAATCCAAAAGATTAACAATAAAATTACAGAATTAGACAACG
Source organism: Elephas maximus indicus (assembly GCF_024166365.1). NCBI lineage: Eukaryota > Metazoa > Chordata > Mammalia > Proboscidea > Elephantidae > Elephas > Elephas maximus. Next base: position 52,524,691 of record NC_064820.1, read on the forward strand.
CAACAGGAAGTCAGAGGAGCAGACTCGAGCAATTAAAATGCAGACTGGGAAATCTGGAGGACCAAGGAATTAACACCAACATAGCTGAAAAAAAAAAAAACAGATAAAAGAATTTTAAAAAAATGAAGAAACCCTAAGAATCATGTGGGACTCTATCAAGAAGGATAACTTGCGTGTGATTGGAGTCCCAGAACAGGGAGGGAGGACAGAAAACACAGAGAAAATAGTTAAAGATCTCCTGACAGAAAACTTCCCTGACATCATGAAAGACAAAAGGATATCTATCCAAGATGCTCGTCGAACCCCATTTAAGATTGATCCAAAAAGAAAAACACCAAGACATATTATCATCAAACTTGCCAAAACCAAAGATAAAGAGAAAATTTTAAAAGCAGCCAGGGAGAAAAGAAAGGTCACCTTCAAAGGAGAATCAATAAGAATAAGTTCAGACTACTCAGCAGAAACCATGCAGGCAAGAAGGGAATGGGACGACATATACAGAGCACTGAAGGAGAAAAACTGCCAGCCAAGAATCATATATCCAGCAAAACTCTCTCTGAAATATGAAGGCAAAATTAAGATATTCACAGATAAACACAAGTTTAGAGAATTTGCAAAAACCAAACCAAAGCTACAAGAAATACTAAAGGATATTGTTTGGTCAGAAAACCAATAACATCAGACACCAGCACAACACAAGGTCACAAAACAGAACATCCTGATATCAACTCAAATAGGGAAATCACAAAAACAAATTGAGATTAATTAAAAAAAAATGCTCATAACAGGGAATCATTGAAGTCAATATGTAAAAGATCACAATAATCAAAAAGAGGGAGTAAATACAGGTGGCATAGAAATGCCATATGGAGAGGGATACAAGGCGACATAGAACAATACAAGTTAGGTTTTTACTTAGAAAAATAGGGGTAAATATTAAGATAACCACAAAGAGGTATAACAACTCCATAACTCAAGATAAAAACCAAGAAAAACGTAACGACTCAACAAACATAAAGTCAAACACTAAGAAAATGAGGATCTCACAATTTACTAAGAAAAACATCTCAGCACAAAAAAGTAAGTGGAAAAATGAAATTGTCAACAACACACATAAAAAGGCATCAAAATGACAACACTAAACACTTATTTATCTATAATTACGCTGAATGTAAATGGACTAAATGCACCAATAAAGAGACAGAGAGTCTCGGACTGGATAAAGAAACACGATCCGTCTATACGCTGCCTACAAGAGACACACCTTAGACTTACAGACACAAACAAACTAAAACTCAAAGGATGGAAAAAAATATATCAAGCAAACAATAAGCAAAAAAGAAGAGGAGTAGCAACAGTAATTTCTGACAAAATAGACTTTAGACTTAAATCCGCCACAAAGGATAAAGAAGGACACTACATGATGATAAAAGGGACAATTGATCAGGAAGACATAACCATATTAAATATTTATGCACCCAATGACAGGGCTGCAAGATACATAAATCAAATTTTAACAGAACTGAAAAGTGATATAGACACCTCCACAATTATAGTAGGAGACTTCAACACACCACTTTCGGAGAAGGACAGGACATCCAGTAAGAAGCTCAATAGAGACACGGAAGACCTAATTGCTACAATCAACCAACTTGACCTCATTGACTTATACAGAGCACTCCACCCAACTGCTGCAAAGTATACTTTTTGTTCTAGAACACATGCAACATTCTCTAGAATAGACCACATATTAGGTCATAAAACAAACCTTTGCAGAATCCAAAACATCGAAATATTACAAAGCATCTTCTCAGACCACAAGGCCATAAAAGTAGAAATCAATAACAGAAAAACTAGGGAAAAGAAATCAAATACTTGGAAACTGAACAATACCCTCCTGAAAAAAGACTGGGTTATAGAAGACATCAAGGAGGGAATAAGGAAATTCATAGAATGCAACGAGAATGAAAATACTTCCTATCAAAACCTCTGGGACACAGCAAAAGCAGTGCTCAGAGGTCAATTTATATCGATAAATGCACACATACATAAAGAAGAAAGAGCCAAAATCAGAGAACTGTCCCTACAACTTGAACAAATAGAAAGTGAGCAACAAAAGAATCCATCGGGCACCAGAAGAAAACAAATAATAAAAATTAGAGCTGAACTAAATGAATTAGAGAACAGAAAAACAATCAAAAGAATTAACAAAGCCAAAAGCTGGTTCTTTGAAAAAATTAACAAAATTGATAAACCATTGGCTAGACTGACTAAAGAAATACAGGAAAGGAAACAAATAACCTGAATAAGAAACGAGAAGGGCCACATCCCAACAGACCCAACTGAAATTAAAAGAATCATATCAGATTATTACAAAAAATTGTACTCTAACAAATTTGCAAACCTAGAAGAAATGGATGAATTCCTGGAAAAACACTACCTACCTAAACTAACACATTCAGAAGTAGAACAACTAAATAGACCCATAACAAAAAAAGAGATTGAAACGGTAATGAAAAAACTCCCAACAAAAAAAAGCCCTGGCCCGGACGGCTTCACTGCAGAGTTCTACCAAACTTTCAGAGAAGAGTTAACACCACTACTACTAAAGGTATTTCAAAGCATAGAAAATGGCAGAATACTACCCAACTCGTTCTATGAAGCCACCATCTCCCTGATACCAAAACCAGGTAAAGACATTACAAAAAAAGAAAATTACAGACCTATATCCCTCATGAACATAGATGCAAAAATCCTCAACAAAATTCTAGCCAATAGAATTCAACAACATATCAAAAAAATAATTCACCACGACCAAGTGGGATTTATACCAGGTATGCAAGGCTGGTTTAATATTAGAAAAACCATTAATGTAATCCACCATATAAATAAAACAAAAGACAAAAACCACATGATCTTATCAATTGATGCAGAAAAGGCATTTGACAAAGTCCAACACCCATTTATGATAAAAACTCTTACCAAAATAGGAATTGAAGGAAAATTCCTCAACATAATAAAGGGCATCTATGCAAAGCCAACAGCCAACATCATTCTAAATGGAGAGAGCCTGAAAGCATTTCCCTTGAGAACGGGAACCAGACAAGGATGCCCTTTATCACCGCTCTTACTCAACATTGTGCTAGAAGTCCTAGCCAGGGCAATTAGGCTAGACAAAGAAATAAAGGGCATCCAAATTGGCAAGGAGGAAGTAAAATTATCTCTATTTGCAGATGACATGATCTTATACACAGAAAACCCTAAAGAATCCTCCAGAAAACTACTGAAACTAATAGAAGAGTTTGGCAGAGTCTCAGGTTATAAGATAAACATACAAAAATCACTTGGATTTCTCTACATCAACAAAAAGAACATTGAAGAGGAAATAACCAAACCAATACCATTCACAGTAGCCCCCAAGAAGATAAAATACTTAGGAATAAATCTTACCAAGGATGTAAAAGACCTATACAAAGAAAACTACAAAGCTCTACTACAAGAAATTAAAAAGGACCTACTTAAGTGGAAAAACATACCTTGCTCATGGATAGGAAGACTTAACATAGTAAAAATGTCTATTCTACCAAAAGCCATTTCTACATACAATGCACTTCCAATCCAAATTCCAATGTCATTTTTTAAAGTGATGGAGAACCAAATCACCAACTTCATATGGAAGGGAAAGAAGCCTCGGATAAGCAAAGCATTACTGAAAAAGAAGAAGAAAGTGGGAGGCCTCACTCTACCTGATTTCAGAACCTATTATACAGCCACAGTAGTCAAAACAGCCTGGTATTGGTACAACAGGCACATAGACCAGTGGAACAGAATTGAGAACCCAGATATAAATCCAACCACATATGAGCACCTGATATTTGACAAAGGCCCAGTGTCAGTTAATTGGGGAAAAGATAGTCTTTTTAACAAATGGTGCTGGCATAATTGGATATCCATTTGCAAAAAAATGAAACAGGACCCATACCTCACACCAAGCACAAAAACTAACTCCAAGTGGATCAAAGACCTAAACATAAAGACTAAAACGATAAAGATCATGGAAGAAAAAATAGGGACAACCTTAGGAGCCCTAATACAAGGCATAAACAGAATACAAAACATTACCAGAAATGACGAAGAGAAACCAGATAATTGGGAGCTCCTAAAAATCAAACACCTATGCTTATCTAAAGACTTCACCAAAAGAGTAAAAAGACCACCTACAGATTGGGAAAGAATTTTCAGCTATGACATCGCCGACCAGCGCCTGATCTCTAAAATCTACGTGATTCTGTCAAAACTCAACCACAAAAAGACAAACAACCCAATCAAGAAGTGGGCAAAGGAAATGAACACACACTTCACTAAAGAAGATATTCAGGCGGCTAACAGACACATGAGAAAATGTTCTCGATCATTAGCCATTAGAGAAATGCAAATTAAAACTACGATGAGATTCCATTTCACTCCAACAAGGCTGGCATTAATCCAAAAAACACAAAATAATAAATGTTGGAGAGGCTGCGGAGAGATTGGAACTCTTAGACACTGCTGGTGGGAATGTAAAATGGTACAACCACTTTGGAAATCTATCTGGCGTTATCTTAAACAGTTAGAAATAGAACTACCATACAACCCAGAAATCCCACTCCTCGGAATATACCCTAGAGAAACAAGAGCCTTCACACAAACAGATATATGCACACCCATGTTTATTGCAGCACTGTTTACAATAGCAAAAAGCTGGAAGTAACCAAGGTGTCCATCAATGGATGAATGGGTAAATAAATTGTGGTATATTCACACAATGGAATACTACGCATCGATAAAGAACAGTGACGAATTTGTGAAACATTTCATAACATGGAGGAACCTGGAAGGCATTATGCTGAGCGAAATCAGTCAGAGGCAAAAGGACAAATATTGTATAAGACCACTATTATAAGATCTTGAGAAATAGTATAAACTGAGAAGAACACATACTTTTGTGGTTACGAGGGGGGGAGGGAGGGAGGGGGGAGAGTGTTATTTACTGATTCGTTAGTAGATAAGAACTACTTTAGGTGAAGGGAAGGACAACACTCAATGCATGGAAGGTCAGCCCAATTGGACTGGACCAAAAGTAAAGAAGTTTCCGGGATAAACTGAATGCTTCAAAGGTCAGTGGAGCAAGGGTGGGGGTTTGGGAACCATGCTCTAAGGGGACTTCTAAGTCAATTGGCAAAATAATTCTGTTATGAAAACATTCTGCATCCCACTTTGAAATGTGGCGTCTGGGGTCTTAAATGCTAACAAGCGGCCATCTAAGATGCATCAATTGGTCTCAACCCACCTGGAGCAAAGGAGAATGAAGAACACCAAGGTCACACGACAACTAAGAGCCCAAGAGACTGAAAGGGCCACATGAACCAGAGACCTACATTATCCTGAGACCAGAAGAACTAATTGGTGCCAGGCCACAATCGATGACTGCCCTGACAGGGAGCACAATAGAGAACCCCTGAGGGAGCAGGAGATCAGTGGGATGCAGACCCCAAATTCTCATAAAAAGACCAGACTTAATGGTCTGACTGTGACTGGAGGAATCCCGGCGGGCATGGTCCCCAAACCTTCTGTTGGCACAGGACAGGAACCATTCCCGAAGACAACTCATCAGACATGAAAAGGACTGGACAGTGGGTAGGAGAGAGATGCTGAAGAAGAGTGAGCTAATTATATCAGGTGGACACTTGAGACTGTGTTGGCATCTCCTGTCTGGAGGGGGGATGGGAGGATAGAGAGAGTTGGAAGCTGGCAAAATTGTCACAAAAGGAGAGACTGGAAGGGCTGACTCATTAGGGGGAGAGCAAGTGGGAGTAAGGAGTAAGATGTATATAAACTTATATGTGACAGACTGACTTGATTTGTAAACATTCACTTGAAGCTCAATAAAAGTTAATAAAAAAAAAAAACTTAACACATACTAAATACATTCCTTGGTGATGTCAAGTGAAGTAAAAATTTTCATATGCTCTGCAAAAAAAAAAAAAGATCACACTCAAGTAAAATTTTACTGATCATTCAAAAGTGGCTGCAGCAGTATATCAACAAGGAACTGCCAGAAATTCAAGCCTAATTCAGAAGAGGAAGTGGAATGAGGGATATCATTGCTGATGTCATGTGAATCTTGGCTAAAAGTAGAGAATACCAGAAAGATTGACCTCTATTTTATTGACTATGCAAAGGCTTTCAACTGTGTGAATCATAACAAGTTATGGATAGCATTGTGCTCATGAGGAAACTGTATATAGACCAACAGGCAATTGTTTGTACAGAATAATGGGATACTGAGTGGTTTCAGATCAGGAAAGGTATGTGTCAGGGTTGTATCCTTTCACCATACTTATTCAGTCTATATGTTGAGCAAATAGCTGGACTATATGAAGAAGAACAGGCAGCAGGATTGGAGGAAGACTCAGTAACAACCTGCGATATGCAGATGACAAAACATTGCTTGCTGAAAATGAAGAAGACTTGAAGCACTTACTGCTGAAGATCGAAGACTATAGCCTTCAGTATGGATTACATCTCATCATAAAGAAAACAAAAACCCTAACAAATGGACCAATAAATAACAACATGATAAATGGAGAAAATATTGAAGTTATCAAGAATTTCATTTTACTTAAATCCACAATCAAAGCTCACAGAAAGTTTTCAAGAAATCAAGAGATGCATTGCATTGGGCAAATCTGCTGCAAAAGGCCTCTTTGAAGTGTTAAAAAAAAAAACATGTTACTTTGAGGACTAAGGTGCACCTGACCCAAGCCACGGTATTTTCACTTGCTTCATATGCCAAAGCTGGACAACAAATAAGGAAGACTGAAGAAGAATTGACACCTTTGAATTAAGGTGTTGGTGAAGTTTATTGAATATACCATGAACTGCCAGAAGAATGAACAAATCTGTCTTGGAAGAAGTACAACCAGTATGTTCCTTGGAAGAAAGGATGGCAAAACTTTGTCTCACATACTTTGGACATGTTATCAGGAGGGACCAGTCCCCGGAGAAAGACATTGTGGTTGGTAAAGTATATACCCGTTGCCATTGAATCCATTTAGACTCATAGTGACCCTATAGGACAGAGTAGAGCTGCCCCACATGGTTTCCAAGGAACAGCCAGTGGATTCAAATTGCCAACCTTTTGTTTAGCAGTTGAATGCTTAACAACTGCACCCCTAAGCCTCCACTGGTGAAGTATAGAGTCTGTAGAAATGAGGAAGGCCTTCAAGGAGGTGAACTGACACAGTGGCTGCAACAATGGGCTCAAGCATAACAAAGATTGTGAGGATGGTGCAGGACCAGGCGATGTTTCCTTCTGTTATACATAGGGTTACTATGAGTTGGAACTGACTCAAGGGCAAGGAACAACAACAAAAACATTCTAATCTATGGATGCACCAGAGTTTCTTAATCCATTAAAATTGAGTAGGACAGGGGGTCTTTGCCAACTTTGGGTGATTATACACAAATCCACTATAAAAGCTTGGTAAGGTCTTTGTATGAGCATATGTTTTCATTCCTCTTGGAAAAGCCCCTAGGAGTGAGAGTGCTGTATAATATGGTAAGAGTATGTTGAACATTTCAAAAAACTGTTATCAGATTGGGAACTAATTTTAACCTTCTTGCAGCATAACAAATCAGTCTGTTAAACTATTTCGTGGAAGTTTGTAGAATACACAAGACTCCTGGATCAGACACAAAGGACTTTATTATTCACACTACAGCAAGTGGCATGAGCAGCAGCTGTTTGCATCAGCTCTCCTGATCTCCCAAGTCCCTGGGGAGAGATGCGGATGACCCAGATGGAGGCCTCCACATGAAGCAGATTGAGTTACAGGAGACAAACACTGCGCTTGGGCAATCCACCTCTGTTGTAGCAAGCAGTAAGCATGCCTACCCTTTATTCCAGAAGGAGACGTTATCTGAGCCTTCAGGTTGCTCACTGCAACCACAACCCGATGAAAAGGTTAAGAAATGTTAAGAAACTTGCATTCCTAGCATCCTCGCTGGAATGTGTCTGGAACCTCACAGTCTATGGCTATTATATCTTCCAACAACAGCCAAGCTATTTTCAAAAGCAACTTTAACTTTTTGTATTTTTATCAGCACCACATGAGAGCTCAAGCTGCTCTGCATCTTTGCAAGTACTTGATATTGCCAGGCTTTTTAACTTCACCATTCTAGGAGGTATGTAGCAGTATCTCATTTTCCTAAGGACTGATGAACTTGATTTATTGCCTTGTGCTTATTTGCCATACATACATCTTACTTGGTAAAGTTTTCTTTCATTTGCACATTTTTATTGGGTTGTTTGTCTTCTTATTATTGAGTTGAAAGGCGTCTTCATATATACTGGATACAAGTCCTTTGTCACGTAAGCATTTTCTGAATATTTTATCCCCTTCTATGGCTTGTCTTTTCTTTTTTCCCCTTCCTTTTTTTTTTTAATTTCCTTAACAGTCTCTTTCAAAGATCAGAAGTTTTTAACTTTGAGGAAATCCATTTACCAACTTTGTTTTATTTTTTAGACTTTTTATATTCTGTCTCAGACAGCTTTGTCTAACCTAATGTAATAAAGATTTTGTCATATGATTTCTTACAGACGTTTTATGGCTTTAGAACTTAAACTTATGGATACGATCCATTTTGAGTAATTTTTTGTATATGGCTTAGAGTAAGGGTTAATGTTAATTGTTTTGCATATGGATATCTAATTGTCCGATCACCATTTATTGAAAAGATTGTGCTTTCCCAATTGAATAATCTCAGCTCTTTCATCAAACATCAGTTGTCCACCATGAACAACTGCCTCCTTTGCCATGAGACCAGAACAACTGGATGGCGCCAGGCTACCATTACTTCTGCTTTAGGCTGGATTCTCTAGAGAAGCAAAACCAGTGAAGTGTGTGTGTGGAAACCCTGGTGGTGTAGTGGTTAAGAGTTAAGAGCTACGGCAAAAGGCCAGCAGTTTGAATCCACCAATTGCTCTTTGGAAACCTTATAGGGCTATTCTACTCTATCCTATAGGGTCACTATGAGTCAGAATTGACTCGAAGGCAACAGGTTTGATTTTCTTGGTTTTATGTATATATATATATATATATATATATGAAAAAATATATATATAAAAAAAATATATCATTGCTGTCGAGTTTATTCTGACTATAGTGACCCTACAGGACAGAGTAGAATAACCCCATAGAGTTTTCAAGGAGTGACTGGTGGATTTGAACTGCTGACCTTTTGGTTAGCAGCCAAGCTCTTAACCACAATGCCACCAGGGCTCCAAGTATATATATGTACATATGTATATATGTATGTATATATTGACATCTTTGAATTGTGATGTTGAAGAGGAACATTAAATATACCATGAACTGCCAAAAGAATGAACAAATCTGTCCTAGAAAAAGTATGACCAGAATGCTCCTTACAAGCAAAAATGGCAAGACTATGTCTCACATACTTTAAACATGTTATCAGGAGAAATCGGTCCCTGGAGAAGGGCATCATTGTTTGGTAAAGTAGAGGGTCAGCATAAAAGAGAAAAACCCTCAACAAGATGAATTGACACTGGTTGCAACAATGAGCTTAAGCATAACAACGATTGTGAGGATGGCGCAGGACCGGGCGGTGTTTCGTTGTGGTGTACATAGGGTTACTATGAGCCAGAACCAACTCTATGGCATCTAACAACAAAATATATATATATATATTCATATATACATATATATATAAATATATATATATTCATATATACATATATATAAATATATATATATTCATATATACATATATATATATACAGAGAGAGAGAGACTTATATCAAGGAAATAGCTGATGTGGTTGTGGAGGCTGGAAAGTCCTAAGTCTGTTGGTCAGGCTGGAGGTTACACCCTACTCACATAACATCAGGGGCTGAGGAACCCAAGATCCAGACCTGTGGAGGCCGTCAGATCCAAAGATAGGCAGGAGAACTGCTAGCTCAAGTCCCAAGAACCGGAGGTCAGACAAACAGGAGCTATGTGAAGTATCCAGAGTAAGCAAAAGTTTGTAAGCTTTGCCAGAAAGTCCAGCTATACTAGATGCAGTCCACAAATCCAAGGAAACTCCCTTTCAACTGATTGGATACTCACAGCAGATCCCATCATGGAGGTGATCACATTATTTCAGATCTCATCATGGAAGCGATTGCATCATTATATGACCACCAACTACATCGTAACTACCAAACCACTGAGAATCATGGCCCAGCCATGTTGACACACAACCTTAATGATTAAAGTCCACCTCTCGTGAACTTGTCACCTGTACTCTTCTCCTTAAAGCATACATAATCTCTGCATAAAGGCTTTTATAAAGTTGTGCTTGTGCCTAACATGATACAACTAACACGTGTATGACCAAAACACACTAGCATTGCTTACATCTCATATTATATAGGTGAAGAAAACAAAAATATTTGATACGCCCATACAAAGAAGAAATACTCATAACAATTACAGCCCTTGTTTCTGCAGTGTGGTCATAACTGGCATTTAGAACTCCGTACTTCCACCACCAATTCCGTATTCCCTTTGCCTTCAGCAAGCACTTCAGCTTGTTGTGATTCTTTGCCTGGTGTGTTTACCCAACTCTCAGCTGGTTGCAGTTCTTAGCCTGCTGGGGTGACCCAAACCTTCATTCTTGAAGTGTCTAGGCCATAAGTAGTCATGTCAGAATTAGGTTGCTGTAGTTTTCCATTGACTTTAATCACAGGGCATGGTAGTACCACGAGAAGCCCAAAGGAATCTCCCACATTCCAGGAACATTCTTCTTTACCTCCATTATGTATTATCACTCTGATTTCCTTTTGGTAATCAGGATGAATCCCACAAGCCAATATGGTAACTCTCTGCTTGCTGATACAGAGCCATGAGGAGCCCAATGTGACCAGGTGGCATTCTTAACTTCCAGTTCTTTGGAATTGATGATGTGTCTCCAGGTGCAAGCATTCCTTCGACCTCTAGACCCACAGAGCACAGGGTCGCAGGGAAATGAAGCAAAAGTTTCACAAGTGAGTCACCAGGAGTAATAGAGAGTAGTGCCACTCCCATATCCACCCCTTGATTCTTGGACCCATGAATTCTGGCTATGGGAGAAATAACACCATATATTGGATAGCACTGGTTTAGAGCATGTACAGCCTTCTGGAGAACACAGCCCCAACCCTGCAAGGTACTGCCACCTACCTAGTGCCATAACTGTGTCTTAAGAAGGTCATTCCATCATTCTATTAAGTCAGCAGGGCCCTGGTGGTGCAATGGTTAAGCATTTGGCTTCTAGTCAAAAGGCTGGCAGTTTGAATTCACCAGCTGCTCCTTGGAAACCCTATGGGGAAGTTCTACTCTGTCCTATAGGATCTCTATGAGTCAGAATCGGCTCGATAGCAATGGATTTGGTTTTTTTGGTATTAAGCCAGCTGCTTCAGGATGATAGGGAACATGGTAAGACTGGTGAATTCCATGAGCATGGACACATTGCTGCACTTCATTTGCTGTGAAATGAGTCCCTTGATCTGAGGTGATGTGTGTGGTACCTTGACGGTGGTTAAGGCATTCTGTACGTTCACAGATGGTAGCTTTTGCAGAAGCATTGTGTGCAGGGAAGGCAAATCTGTATCCAGAGTAAGTGTTTATTCAAGTAAGAAGAAAACACTTCCCTTTCCACTATGGAAATGGTCCAATGTAATCAATCTGCCACCAGGTTGCTGGCTGATCACCTTGAGGAATCGTGCTGTACTGGGCACAGCATTAGTCTCTGCTGCTGACAGACTGGGCACTCAGCAGTGTCTGTAGCCAAGTTGGGCTTGGTGAGTGAAAGTCCATGTTACTGAGCCCATGTATAAATCCTCCATCCCTGACATCATGGCCACTGTGTTTGTGAGCCCACTGGGCAATGACAGGAATGCTGGGGAAAGAGGATGGCTGGTTTCCACAGATCGCATCATCCTATCCACTTTATTATTAAAATAGTCCACTGCTGAGGTGACCTTTTGTTAAGCATTCACTTGAGACACAAATATATTCATTTTTTTGACCCATTCAGAGAGGGTTATCCACATACCTTTTCCCCGTATCTCCTTGTCTCCAGTGTTCCAATTACGTTCCTTCAAAATCCCTGACCATCCAGCCAAACCACTGGCCACAGCCAGTGATTCAGTGTACAGTCACACATCTGGTCATTTCTCCTTGCAAGCAAAGTGAGCCACCAGGTGCACTGCTCAAAATTCTGCCCATTAGGAGAATTTACCTTCACCACCATCCTTCAGGGAGGTCCCAGAAAGGGACTGTAGTGCTGCTTCTTGTCTGCTTTCGAGTGGTGCCTGTATATTGCACACAACTGTCTGTAAACCAGACTCCAGTTTTCTCTTCCTCAGCCAACTGATCATAAGGAATTCCCCCATGAAGCCATAGGTGCAGGCTGGGAGATGGATGGTGATACGACAAGAATGGAGACCATGTGCATTTGGACCACTTTAAATGTGACTTACTTGTGCCTTCAGGCCCTGCTCAGGCCCAAACTTGTATATACTACTTTAATTTAATAATGGAGTACTACTGTGTGGTCCAACTTTATGGCTCGGTGTGTCAGACGATAGCCAGTTCATGATAGGCAGCTCAGGCTGCATGGTGACTTGGTGGCCCATGGTTAAGCATTCAGTCTGTGAGGCCCAGTAACAAGCCAAAAGCTGCTTCTCAAAAGGAAAGTAGTAATCTGCAGAGGGTGCCAGGGCTTTCCTCCAAAATTCTAATGGTCTGTCCTATGATTCACAAAAAGGGACCTACCAAAGACTCCAAACAACATCCCTATCTGCCACTGACATTCTAAGCACCATGGATCAGCCAGATCAAATGGCCCAAGTGACAGAGCCACTTGCACAGAAGTCTGAACATGTTACAGAGCCTTCTCTTATTTTAAGCCCCACTCAAAATTAGCAGCTTTTCGAGTCACTTGATAAATAGGCCAGAGTAGCATACACAAATGAGAGATATGTTGCCTCCAAAATACAAAGAGGCCCACTAAGCATTGTGCCTCCTTTTTAGTTATGGGAGCGGCCAGACGCAATGCCTTATTCTTCGCTTTCAAAGGAATATTTGACATGACCCACACCACTGTATCCCTATAAGTTTCACTGAGGTGGAAGGTACCTGAATTTTTGTGGGATTAATTTCCCACTCTCTAGCATGCAAATGTTTTACCAGTAAGTCCAGAGCCATTGACACTTCTTTCTTACTTGGTCCAATCAGCATAATGTCATCAATGTAATGGACCAGTGTGATGTCTTGTGAAAGAGAAAGGTGATCTAGGTCCCTGAGGACTAAATTATGACATAGGGCTGTAAAGTTGATATATCTGGAGATAGGACAGTGAAAGTGTATTGCTGGCCTTTCCAGCTGAAGGCAAACTGCTTCTGGCGGTCCTTCGAAACAGGTATGGAGAAAAAGGCATTAGTCAGATCAATAGCTGCATACCATTTACCAGGAGATGTTATTAATTTGCCCAAGCAATGAATCTACATCTGGAAGAGCAGCTGCAATTGGAGTCACAACTCAGTTAAATTTTTGATAATCCACTGTTATTCTCCCAGGTCCAAATGTCTTTTGCACAGGCCAAATAGGCAAGTTGAATGGGGACATGATGGGAATCATCACCCCTGCATCCTTCAAGTCTTTGATGGCAACAGTAATCTCTGCAATCCCTCCAGGAATGTTATATTACTTTTGTTTGCTATTTTCTTAGGTAGGGACTTAGGTAGGGACCTTTCTAATGGCTTCTGCTTGGCTTTTTCTACCATAATAACCCTTACTATAGTTGTCAGAGATCCAGTGTGGGGCTTCTACCAATTGCTGAGTATATTTATTCCAATTATGCATTCTGGAACTGGGGAAATGACTACAGAATGGGTTCAGGGACCCACAGGACCTACCGTGAGACACGCGTGAGCTAAGACTTCGTTAATAATCTGACCTCCATATGCCCCCATTCTGCTGCTGGGTCACAGTGACATTTTGGGTCTCCTGGAATTAGTGTCAGTTCAGAGCCAGCATCCAGTAATCCCTGAAAAGCCTGATTATTTCCTTTTCCCCAAAGAACAGTCACTCTCATAAAAGGCTGTAGATCCCTTTAGGGAAGGGTGGGGGAAGATTAACAGTATAGATTTTTGGCAGTGTAGTAGGGTTCTTCCTCAAGGGGACTCGGCCTCCCCTTTATTCAAGGTGTTGTTGGTCTTTAAGCTCTCTAAAGTCTGGGAATTGACTGAGAGACTGTGACTCGCTATTCTGGTATTTTGTGTCAGACTGCTGTTCACTTGACCTAGAATTCTTCTGCCTGTACAGATCAAGTTAATACTTAGTAGATTTCCTGTCTATCTCACTCCTAGGGACACGATGACTAAGTAGACAAAGCCATAAGCCCATACAACTCAGACTATTCTGATCACTGCTTTGATTTCTCTGCCCATTGTGGTATCCATGCCGACCTTGTCTTTATTGATTGAGTGCCGACACTTGGCCCCTACCACCGTGGGGTCCAATCAACTCCATTGTAGTTTGGTGTCTTAATTTAGTTAGGGCAATTCGCACTGTCAAATCTGACTTATGTAAAATATCAATCACAAGAAACTTCGAAGACACTGGGGCTCCCTCCATAAATTTATTCCTCACTGTTGTGGTGAAAGGTGTGTCTTCTGGGCACTCTATGTGTGGGTCTTTGGGTATAACCTGATAAATCCACTCTAACATGCCAATTTCCCTAAGCCTTTTGATACCTACTCATAGTACCTACTCTTAGTAGGTATCAAAAGGCTTAGGCAGTGGGTTTTTTGGTGGGTTTGATACCTACTTTTACAGTATACCAAGGCAGGTCTGGTACTTCAACTTGATTTAGTGTAGGCCATACACTAATCCATGCTTCAGAAACTGCTAGATCCTTTCCTAACATCTTGAGCTAAAACACTGAATGAAGAAACTGTGCTTAAGAGGCTCATATCAATAAACCCAGACTGATCAATTTTTATGTTCCTTGCACTATTATCCCATACCCTTAAAAGCCATTCCTACTCATATTCCCCAGGTTTCTGTTAGTACATATTAGAAAAGTCAAGCAGTTCTTTTCAAGTGTAGCATAATTCCTCCTGGGTCACATTTTGTACTTTACCTTTAGGGATTCACTGAAACGTAAGTCTAGTTATAGGTCTAGAAGCCAAAATAGGTGATAGAGGTGTTTTGAAAACATTCAGCATTATCTTGTAAGGCATCTGCTTCAGGAGATGCACTAGAAAATGACTCAGACCAAGTCTATTCGGACACTGTTGAGTTAATCTAATCAGATGGTGGTGAAGAGGCTAATGGTTTTACTCGGAAGGGTGGCTTAGCAGATGTGTTGTTGTCATTGTTGTTAGGTGCCCGTTTAGTCGGTTCCAACTCATAGCGACCCTATGCACAACAGAATGAAACACTGCCCAGTCCTGAGCCATCTTTACAATTGTTGCTATGCTTGAGCTTGTTGTTGCAGCCACTGTGTCAATTCACCTCGTTGAGGGTCTTCCTCTTTTCCGCTGACCCTGTACTCTGCCAAGCATGATGTCCTTCTCCAGGGACTGATCCCTCCTGACAACATGTCCAAAGAATGTAAGATGCAGCCTTGCCATCCTTGCTTCTAGGGAGCATTCTGGTTGTACTTCTAAGACAGATTTGTTTGTTCTTTTGGCAGTCCATGGTATATTCAATATTCTTCGCCAACACCACAATTCAAAGGTGTCAATTCTTCTTCAGTCTTCTTTATTCATTGTCCAGCTTTCACATGCATACGCTGCAATTGAAAATACCATGGCTTGGGTCAGGCGCACCTTAATCTTCAAAATGACATCTTTGCTTTTCAAAACTTTAAAGAGGTCCTTTGCAGCAGATTTACCCAATGGAATGCGTCTTTTGATTTCTTGACTGCTGCTTCCATGGCTGTTGATTGTGGATCCAAGTAAAATGAAATCCTTGACAACTTCAATCTTTTCTCCATTTATCATGATGTTGCTCATTGGTCCAGTTGTGAGGATTTTTGTTTTCCTTATCTTGAGGTGCAATCCAAACTGAAGCCTACAGTTTTTGATCTTCTTTAGTAAGTGCTTCAAATCTTCTTCACCTTCAACAAGCAAGGTTGTGTCATCTGGATAACGCAGGTTGTTAATGAGTCTTCCTCCAATCCTGATGCCCCATTCTTCATATAGTCCAGCTTTTCATATTATTTGTTCAGCATACAGATTGAATAGGTATGGTGAAAGAATACAACCCTGACGCACACCTTTCCTGACTTTAAACCAATCAGTATCCCCTTGTTCTGTCCGAACAACTGCCTCTTGATCTATGTAAAGGCTCATCATGAGTACAATTAAGTGCTCTGGAATCCCCATTCTTGGCAACGTTATCTATAATTTGTTATGATCCACACAGTCGAATGCCTTTGCATAGTCAATAAAACACAGGTAAACATCCTTCTGGTATTCTCTGCTTTCAGCCAGGATCCATCTGACATCAGCAATGATTTCCCTGGTTCCATGTCCTCTTCTGAAACCAGCCTGAATTTCTGGCAGTTCCCCGTCGATATACTGCTGCAGCCGTTTTTGAATGATCTTCAGCAAAATTTTGCTTGAGTGCGATAGTAATGATATTGTTCTATAATTTCCACATTCAGTTGGCTCACCTTTCTTGGGAATAGGCATAAATATGGATCTCTTCCAGTCAGTTGGCCAGGAAGCTGTCTTCCATATTTCTTGGCATAGACGAGCGAGCGCCTCCAGAGCTACATCTGTTTGTTGAAACATCTCAATTGATATTCCATCAATTCCTGGAGCCTTGTTTTTTGCCAATGCCTTCAGAGCAACTTGGACTTCTTCCTTCAGTACCATCGGTTCCTGATCATATGCCACCTCTTGAAATGATTGAACATCGACTAATTCTTTTTGGTATAATGACTCTGTGTATTCCTTCCATCTTCTTTTGATGCTTCCTGCATCGTTCAATATTTTCCCCCATGGAATCCTTCACTATTGCAACTCGGAGCTTGAATTTTTTCTTCAATTCTTTTAGCTTGAGAAACACCGAGCATGTTTTTCCTTTTTGGTTTTCCATCTCCAGCTCTTTGCACATGTCATTATGATACTTTACTTTGTCTTCTCGAGATGGCCTTTGAAATCTTCTGTTCAGTTCTTTTACTTCATCAAATCTTTCTTTTACTTTAGCTGCTCAACATTCAAGAGCAAGTTTCAGAGTCTCCTCTGACATCTGTCTTGGTCTTTTCTTTCTTTCCTGCCTTTTCAATGACCTCTTGCTTTCTTCATGGATGATGTCATTCCACAACTCGTCCAGTCTTTAGTCACTAGTGTTCAGTGCATCAAATTTGTTCTTCAGATGGTTTCTAAATTTGGGTGGTTTTGTTTGGGACTGTGTTAATTGAATGGATAATTTTGAGGAAAATTGATGTCTTGACAATATTGAGTCTTCTGTTCCATAAAATTACCATCTGTCTATATTTGCTTAGGTTTCCATTAATGCTTATCTGAAATACTTTTAGTTTTTAAAAGTACAAACCTTGCGCATATCTTGTTATATTTATCCCCAAGTATTTTATGTATATTGATGCTATTGATGTTTTAATTCAATTTCCAATTACTTCTTATTTTTGTATGGAAATACAATTCAATTTTTTATATCAACTTTGTAGCCTGTGACCTTGCTAAACTTATTTATTAGAGCTAGTATCTTTTTTGGTAGACTCTTTGAAAAATTTCTATGTAGGTGACCATGTCATTTGTGAAAAAAGACAGTTTTATTCTTCACTTTCTAATCTTTTGATCTTTTGTTTATTTATCTTATTCCACTAACTAGAATTCTCAATACAATGGTTGGATAAAACTTCTCAAAGTGAACACCCTTGTCTTGTTCCAAGTCTTAAGGGGAAACCATTCAGTATTTCACCATTACGTATAATGTTAGCTATAGGTTTTATAGAGATGTCTTTTATCAGGTTTAAAATTTTTCTTTCTACATTGCTGAGAATATTTTTTATAAATGGATCTTGAATTTTGTCATTTGTTTTCTGTCTCTATTGAAAAAAATCAGTGTTTTTTAAATTTTTTATTTGATGAATTAAATGGTGGATTTTTTTAATGCTTACCTCAGATTCCTAGTTTTAACTCCATGGTGTATTGAATTTGATTTGCTCATAATTTCTGAGGTTTTTTGCATATGTTTTCATGAAGAGTATTGGTATGTAGTCTTTTTGCTATGGTTGCCTCGTTTTGGTATCAGAGCAATGCTGGCCTCATAAAATGAGTTTGGAAATGGTTCCTTCCTTTCTGTTTTTGGGAAGTGAAAAGAATTGACAATATATATTTCTTTAATGTCTACTGCAATTAACCAATGAATCCATTAGGGCGTACTGTTTTCCCTGGGAAGGCTTTGAACTACAATCTCAACTTCTATAATATGTATTGGGCTATTTAGATAATCCATTTACTCTTGAACGAATTTTGTTAGTTTATGTATTTTCATAAATTTGTCCATTTCACCTAATTGGTTGAATTTATTGGCACAAAATAACTCATAATATTCTTATATTTTTACTTTATTCCTTATGTTTGTAATTTGTTTTTTGATCAGCATCAAACCAAAACCAAATCCATTGCCATCGAGTCAATTCTGACTCATAGTGACCCTATAGGACAGAGTAGAACTGCCCCATAGGGCTTCCAAGGAGAGCCTGGTGGATTCAAAGTGTCGACCTTTTGGTTAGCAGCTATAGCTCTTAACCACTACACCACTGGGGTTTCCTTGATCAGCATAGTTGGAAATTTGTCAAACAATGCCTTATGTCTACGGGAATCTTTGTCAATAAAGCTGTTTGCTGGCCCTCCCTCAGTGATAGAAGACTTCTAATTTGTGTCAATGCAGGATCCTGGGTCCAAGCAATTTCCCCATTTTTCTCTCAAGGGCAAGTGGCTTTGCTTCCATTCCTACTTCAGTGGCAGTATACCTTTACCTGGAGCTTTGGGCAGGGGGATTTCTTGCCTCTTTACCAGCAGTGGAATTTTGCTACTTGTTACATGGTGCAAGTCTGTGGTGGTAGCAGAGGGTTTCCTGCCCCTCACTCTTGGGCAAACATTTGCTTCTACCCTGCCATTAACAGAAGTTTATCTTTGCCCAAGACTGGATGCTGGGCCGCATTTTACTCCTACCTTGATGGCAGGTAGCTGGTTGTCTCTACTCTTCCCCAGAAACAGTGGAATTTTGCCAAGAACATGTAGATAGGAGGCTTTTCTTCCCCTCCTACATTGCCTTAATGGTTTTGCTTTGTATGAGACAAGAGTCCAAGAAATGGACAGGGAATTTTATTTGTGTGCTGCTGAGTGTTTGTGTATGTGGTGGTAGTGGCGCTCTCTCAGATTCCCTACCCTGCCCCCAATCTTTCATATGAGTACGCATGGTAGAGGTCTGTTGAAAAGAGCCTTGTAGGGTTCCCAAGAATAATAAATTGGGTTTCATATACTCATCTTCTAAGAATATGTTAAAACTTATGTTGTCTTTGTCTTACTTACATGGCAGCCTCTTCTTCCTCCTTTGCTCTGCTAGTTCACATGTTCTTTCATTCTTCCAAGTCAGATTTCAGCCTTTAGTTCCCCTGGTTGCCTTGAGTAGGCAACTGTCTGAGGGACTTAAGAAAGTTGTGGTTTTGAAGATATTTGGATTTTGTGTGTGTGTGTGTGTGTGTGTGCTTTGCATGGGAACATTGTACTCCTAGAGTTTCCTACAATCTAGGTAGTTCAGATACCATTTATTTTGAAATGTATCCATTACTGTTGCTGTTGTTGTTAGGTGTCATTGGGTCTATATTCAACTCATAGAGACCCAATGTGACAGCAGAAGTGTCCCACAGGACTTTCTAGGCTGTGATCTTTATGGGAGTGGATCGCCAGGTTTTTCTCCTGCGGAGTGGCTGGGTGGGTTCGAACTGCCAACATTTTGGTTTGCCTCCAACTGATTAACCATTGTGCCACCAGGGCTCCTTTATTAGATTCTATCTTTTAGAGTGACTGGGAGACCAGCCAGCATGAAATGCTACTACACTTGTTTACCATCAAGTTACTCATTTAGGAGTATCTTGCTCTGTGATATTGATTTTTGGAAGAATGAAAACTTCCTACATACTCAAATATGACAAGGAGAATATTTTAATTTGTCTTCATTTGTGGTGTGTCTGGAGTAGGTCGTTTGAATTTGTGGAACTGAGAATAAAATAGTAAAAACCAATGTCCTGAAATTCTACTATCTGTTAACTGGGGCAAACTCTTAATTTTAATGGACATCAAGATAGCGTTAAAGTAGTAAAGATTCAGAGATTCACTAAAAGAGGGAGATCAAATGCATGGAGGTGATTCTAACAAGAAGAGAGACTAATGTGAATGGTTGAGTTTTATAGGCAGTTACCTCAAAGACTTGTACCACTGTACTGAGTATTGAACTTCAAATTTGAATACTATTTAGCATAAATAGGTACATGAAATAACTAAGCAGCATCAATTGCCTCAAACAAATTACATGTGGTCTCATATGCCCAAATGCAACTGTAAAGAAAATTAGTTTGAAGTTAATACCTGTGGTTAGTTTCTCATGATCTCCAAACTACAACTCTTTCTGATCTGTCTTATGACTGAAGAAATGAGATGTGAGGTGAGTACTCACAACAGAATTCTTAGGAAGTTTACTTCGTAAGAAATTAAGCAAACAGAAGTTGCAAATAGTTCTTAGGTTCCCAGTTAAAAAAACAGCTGTTGAAAACCCTATGGAGTACAGTTGTAACTAAAAGCTGATTAATTTAATAATAAAGATTAAAAATACTGTCTTAACCGAATTTATTAGAATAATTCAGGAAAAGATGGTGATTTTTCAAGACTATAAAATCACAAAATTTATTACTTACACTTCCTTTGTGTTTGGTTCAATGCAAGTTTTGCTACTAAAAGTTTTTATACATGGAGTTTAAGGTGCTTTATTTAGAATTATAAAAGAATAAAGGATGAAGCTATTTAGTAGCTGTAATGTATATCCTTGTTATACTAGTAGGAAAACTCAAGACTGTGCAGTATTTCTCTCAATAACTGTATTGGTAAACTTGAAAAGTTATTTCTTGTGAAACATTAGTATGCATCCTTCTTTTAGGCAAAGAGACTCATTATGTTTTCCTCTTAACTTTAAGATCAAGGAAAACAAAGTTAGTTTTGTAATACATTTGTTCATCCTAATGTTTTAAGAATGTATTTGTATTATGAAAACATTCTGCATCCCACTTTGAAATGTGGTGTCTGGGGTCTTAAATGCTAACAAGCAGCCATCTAAGATGCATCAATTGGTCTCAACCCACCTGGAGCAAAGGAGAATGAAGAACACCAAGGTCACACAACAACTAAAAGCCCAAGAGACAGAAAGGGCCACATGAACCAGAGACCTACATTATCCTGAGACCAGAAGAACTAATTGGTGCCCGGCCACAATCGATGACTGCCCTCACAGGGAGCACAATAGAGAACTCCTGAGGGAGTCGGAGATCAGTGGGATGCAGACCCCAAATTCTCATAAAAAGACCAGACTTAATGGTCTGGCTGTGACTAGAGGAATCCCGGCGGTCATGGTCCCCAAACCTTCTGTTGGCCCAGGACAGGAACCATCCCCGAAGACAATTCATCAGACATGAAAGGGACTGGACAGTGGGTGGGAGAGAGATGCTGATGAAGAGTGAGCTAATTATATCAGGTGGACACTTGAGACTGTGTTGGCGTCTCCTGTCTGGAGGGGGGAAGGGAGGATAGAGAGAGTTGGAGGCTGGCAAAGTTTTCACGAAAGGAGAGACTGGAAGGGCTGACTCATTAGGGGGAGAGCAAGTGAGAGTAAGGTGTAAGATGTATATTAACTTATATGTGACAGACTGACTTGATTTGTAAACATTCACTTGAAGCTCAATAAAAGTTAATAAAAATAAAAAAAGAATGTATTTGTATATATCTTGATTGTGACTTTAATTTGAATTAAAAAATAGTTTTAATTAGTTTCTATTGAGGGCTTCCTATATGCCAGTGACTCTGTTAGATGCTTTAAGTACAAAGATGAATAAATTTCTATTTCCAGGGCACTCATGATCCATTGAAGGAGACAAATAACTCTATAAAAAGTGTGTTCAATAATATTCTTCACCCTATCTTATTAACTGAATAATTAATAAATTGGTGGGGGAAAAAAGAGTGATTAGCCCTGCTTAGGTAGATCAGAATAGATTTCCATGAGAAAAAAAAATGCTTAATCTGAATTTTGGAAGATTTACAAATTGAAGAAAATAAGTATTTGATGGTGAGAAAATAGTGTATGCAAAACCATAGAGATTTGAAACATTGGAATGAATGTGGAAATAATTAGTAGTTTTGTTTATCCAGAGTTTATAGTTGATACAAGGGACAGTGGAAGATGAGATAGGAGAATTAGGCAGGAGCTATTTTGTTGGAGGCATAGAATCTTTCCATAAGTTTTAAAATACCTCGAAGTTAATAGAAAATGAAAGCCTCATTCAGTGGTTTAAGTAGGGTAGTAAAGTGATCATCCACCTCTCGCCTGCCATTTTATCATACAGCGGTGGCTTAGTTTTGCTATGATGCTGACAGTTGTGCCACTGGCAATTCAAGTATCAGCAGGGTTTCCCATAGTAGGCAGATTTTCACAAAGCTTCCAGACTAAGACAGACTGGGAAGAAAGGCCTGAAGATTTACTTCCAAAAGTTAGTCACTGAAATCCTTATGGATCACAATAGAATACTGACTGATATAAAGCTGAAAGATGAGCCCCTTAGGCTGGAAGGGACTACACAATAGCTGTGACAACAGACTCAAACATACCAACGATAGTGAAGATGGAGCAGAGCCAAGCAATGCTTCATTCTCTTACATACAAGGTCGCCATGAGCCAGAGCGAACTCAATGGCAACTAACAACAATAAAGCGATCATATTTGCAAATTAGATAACTTACTCTAGAAGAAATGTAAACAATAAATACAAAGGTAGAAATTGGAAGAAAAGATATAGTAAAGAAGCTGGTGCAATAATGAGGACAAATTATTATTGGGTCTATTTGCACTCTTCACAGTGTATTCGTTGTATTTTACTTTGCCTTATTGCCTTTCAAGCTGTGATTTAATTTGTTAGAGTCACTTAAAATATTTTTGTGAGTAAATATGTGTACATATGTGTATAAATATTATGCATGTGTATATGCATTAGAACAAAACACAAATACACATTGTATAAAATATTTAGATAATCTCATTCAGGGATATTCTTTTTACTTTAACTAATTATTCCAGGGTATAGGTAACATTATATGTGAAAAAAAGCCAGTCTCTGAGTAGCCTCATAGAAGTGATATAATGATGAATGACTATGACATATGACATTTAAGTGTTTTTACTTCTTTGAATAAAATTTCCATAAAAATATCTTGTGCCATAGAGTCAGTTCTGACTCATAGTCACCCTGTGTACAACAGAACAAAACACTGCCCAGTCCTGCACCATCCTCACAATCCTTGCTATCCTTCAGCCTGTCATTGCAGCCAATGTTTCAGTCCATCTTGCTGACGGTGTTCCTCTTTCACTGACCCTCTAATTTATTAAGCATGATGTACTCCTCCAGGGACAGGTCCCTCCTGATAACACGTCCAAAATATATGAGACAAAAAGTCTCTCCATCCTCCCTTGTAACGAGCATTCTAGCTATATTTTTTCCAAGACAGATTCGTTTGTTCTCACTTTCATTTCTCATAAGTGCCATCAAGACGCTTCCGACCCATAGCAGCCCAATGTACAACAGAACAAAACACTGCCTGGTCCTGCGCCATCCTCAAGATCTTTGTTACACTTGAGCCCATGTTACAGTCACTGTGTCAATCCTTCTGGTTGAGGGTCTTCCTCTTTTTCACTGACCCCCTATATTAGCAAGCATGATGTCCTCTCCAGGGGCTGATCCCTCCTGATAGAATGTACAAAGTATGTGAGAGTAATTCTCTCCATCCTCGCTTCCAAAGAGCATTCCAGCTGTATTTCTTCCAAGACAGACTTCATTCTTCTGGAAGTCCATGGTATGTTCAGTATTCTTTGCCAACACCATAATTCAAAGACATCAATTTTTCTCTGGTCTTCCTTATTCATTGTCTAGCTTTCACATGCACATGAGGTGATTAAAAATGTCACGGCTTGGGTCAGGCTCACCTTAGTCCTCAAAGTAACTTTTTTGCTTTTTAACTTTAAAGAGGTCTTTAATGGCAGATTTGCCCAATGAAATATGTTGATTTCTTGACTGCTGCTTTCATGGTCTTTGTGGATCCATGTAAAATAAAATCCTTGACAACTCAATCTTTTCTCCATTAATCATGATGTTGCTAATAGGTCCAGTTGTTATTTTTGTTTTCTTTATGTTGAGGTGTAGTCCATACCAAGCACTCTAGTCTTTCATCTTCAACGATAAGTGCTTCAAGTAATATCCTCTTTCAGCAAGCAAGGTTGTATCATCTGCCTATTGGAGGTTGCTGACAAGTCTTCCTCCAATCCTGATGACACTCTGCTCTTCATATAGACCAGTTTCTCAGATTATTTACTCAGCATACAGATTGAATAAGTATGGTGAAAAGACACAGTGCTAAGGCACACCCTCCCTGATTTTAAACCACCCAGTATTACTTCGTTCTGTTTGAACAACTACCTCTAGGTCGATGTACGGGATCCTCATAAGCAAATTTAATATTCTGGAATTCCTATTCTTCCCAATGTTGTCCATAATTGGTTATGATCCACAAAATCAAATGCCTTTGCATAGTCAATGAAACACAGGTAAACATCTTTCTGGTATTCTCTGCTTTCAGCCAAGATCTATCTGACATCAGCAAGGTGTGCCTGAGCCAATCCATGGTGTTTTCAATTGCTTTATACGTATGCGAAAGCTGGATAAGGAATAAGAAAGACTGAAAAGGAATAGATGCCTTTGAATTATGGTGTTCAAGAAGAATATTAAATATACTATGGACTGCCAAAAGAATGAATGGATCTGTCTTTGAAAAAGTACAACCAGAATGCTCCTTGGGAGCTAAGATGGCAAGATTTAGTCTCACACTCTTTGGACATGTTGTCAGGAGGGATCAGTCTCTGAAGAAGGACATCATGCTTGGTAAAGTAGAGGGTCAGTGAAAAAGAGCAAGCACCTCAGTGAGATGGACTGACACAGTAGCTGCAACAAGGGCTCAAGCATAGCAGTTGTGAGAATGGCAATGCAGGACTGGGCAGTGTTTCATTCTGTTGTACATAGGGTCACTATGAGTCAGAACCAACTCGATGGCATATATATACATATACATGTAAAATAACTTAGTGATGGCTCAGAGACAATAGTCAATATCAAATCACATAAAGAGGCAGACAATAATGACTTCAGCAAGCTCCCAAAACAAAAACGCAAGAAATCTTTCAGAGGAAGATAACTTCCTGCAATTCTTGGAGGTAGAATACAAAAGATTAATATATAGAATTCCTCAAGAGATCAGGAAAGAAATCAGGCAAATAGCAGAACAAGCCAAGAAACATACAGACAAAGCAACAGAGGAACTTAAGAAGATTATAGAAGAGCATAACAACAAATTTAACAGGATTGACACAGTGGCTACAACAAGGGGCTCAAGCATAGCAAGGATTGTGAACATGATGCAGGACAGGGCAGTGTTTCTTTCTGTTGTACATAGGACTGCTATGATTCAGAACTGACTTGATGGCACCTAACAACAAACCACATTATATATTGTGATGGGCAGAATAATTCCCCCAACAAAAGATGTCCACTCTCTAATTCCCAGAATATATAAATATGCCACCTTATATGGCAAAAGAGAATTTGTAGATGTAAGTAAGCTAAGAATCTTCAGAAGAATGGGGGATTATAAGGAGGATTATTCCAGTGAGCAAAACGTAATCACAAGAGTCCTTATAAGTGAATGAAGGAGACATCGCCAGAGTGAGAGACTGACTTGACGATGTTATTCTGCCAGTTTTGAAGATGGAGGAAGGGACTACGAGCCAAGGAATGCTGGCAACCTATAGAAGCTGGGAAAAGGCAAGGAAAAAAAAATTCGCCTAGAGCCTCCAAAAGGAATGCAACCCTCCCAGTACCTTGATTTTAGTCCAGTGAAACACATTTTGGGTTTCTGATCTCCAAATCTATAAGATAATAAATTTGTATTGTTTTAAGCCACTAAGTTTGTGGTAACTTGTTACAGTAACGATAGAAACAAACATATATGTACATATAAGCAACATCATTATAAACAAAGAAAATACTGAAGTTGTCAAGAATTTCATGTTTCCTGGATCCACAATCAACGTCCATGGAAGTGGTAGTCAAAAAAAAAATCAAATGACGCATTGCACCGGGCAAATTTGTTTCAAAAGATCATTTTAAAGTGTTAGAAAGCAAAGGTATCACTGTAAGAACCAAGGTGCACCTGACCCAAGCTATGGTGTTTTCATTTGCCTCATTTGCAGGTGAAGGCTGAGCAATGAATAAGGAAGACCAAAGAATTGATGCCTTTGAATTGTGGTGTTTGTGAAGAATGTTGGATATACCATGGACTGCCAGAAGAATGAACAAATCTGTCTTAGAAGAAGTACAGATAGAGTGCTCCTTACAAGCAAGGATGGCAAGACTTTGTCTCACATACTTTCGACATGTTATCAGAAGGAACCAGCACCCTGGAGAAGGACATCACGCTTAGTAGAGTAGAGGGTCAGTGAAAAAGAGAAGACCCTCAATGAGATGGATTAACGCAGTGGCTGCAACAATGGGCTCGAGCATAACAATTGTGAGAATGGCAGTGCAGGACTGGGCAGTGTTTTATTCTGTTGTGCTTAGAGTCACTATGAGTTGGAACCAACTCAATGGCATATATATATATGTATGGAAATCCGGGGGGGGAGGGTAGTGGTTAAGTGCTTTGGCTGCTAACCAAAAAGTCAGCAGTTTGAATCTACTAGGTGCTTCTTGGAAACTCTGTGTGGGCAGTTCTACTCTGTCCTATAGGGTCGCTATGAGTTGGAATCGGCTGGAAGGCAATGGGTTTGGTTTTTGGTTTATATATGTATATATATATACACACACATATAGCATAATATCATACTTTTATTACCTTTTCTGTCTTTGATATGAATTAACAGGCACATTAATTGAAAAGTCAATTTAATAAAATGCATTATCTTTCTGCGAAGTCTGCTGTGCTTTATGTGTTCTGCTGTTCTACTAAAGATTTTTATTCAGATACACAACCACTGATTATCTTTATTTCTTCCTTTTCCTTTGCCATCCAAGTTCAATCCTACTGCTTCCTATAATCCTCAACGTCTCTGAATCCATTTTTTCTTTTTTTAATCGAAATTTACTGTATTTATTAGTTCAAGTCTCACCATTTCCTGCTGTGATTATGGTTAACAGCTTTTTAACTGGTCTTTCTGTCTGTTTTCCTCCAATTGCATTCATTCTAAATATTGCCATTATCAGATTGATTTCCCGTAGTCCAGAATTTTATTACATCACTCCTCTGCAAAAAAAAAAAAAAAAAAAAAGCAGTGGCCACTCATTGTTCACTAAATAAACTCTGAATTATTTAGACTTAATCAGAGTGCCCCATAAACTGTTGCCAATTTATTTTTTCTTGTTATTGTCATTGTTTGCTGTTGAGTCAGTTCTGACTCATGGCGACTTTATATACAAGAGAAGGAAACATTGCCCGTCCCATGCCATTAAGTCCATAGCTGCAATTATTGTGTTAATTCATCTTATGGAAGAATTCTCGTGTTTTCACTGACCCTCTACTTTACCAAGCACAAAGTCTTTTCCATCAATTGGTCTTTTCTGAGGACTTTTCCAAAGTAACCAAGGTGAAGTCTTTCCATCCTCTTTTCTAAGTAGTATTCTGGCTGTGCTTCCTCCAAAACTGGTTTGTTTGCTCTTCTGGCAATCCATAGTATTACAATATTTTTCACCAACCACACAAACATGTCAATTCTTCTTCAACCTTCCTTTTTCATTCCAGCTTTTTCATGCATATGCAGTGATTGATTGAAAACACCATGGCTTGGATCAGGCACACCTTAGTGTGACATCTTGCTTTTTAAGATTTTTAAAGATGTCTTTTTCACCAGACTTGCCCAGTGTAAATTGTGTCACTTCATTCTTGACTGCTGCTTTCATGGACATTTATTATCAATCCAAGTAGAATGAAATCCTTGACAATTTCAATTTTTGTTCACCACTTACCCTGATGTTATTTATTGGACCAGTTGTAAGAATTTTCATTTTCTTTATGTTCATGTGCACTATTTTCCTTAGCCTGTAGTATTTTCCTTCAAATGACTTAGTCCCTGTTCATTCTGCAATGTTTCTCATGCATATATCACTTTATTTTATTTGTATCTGTTCCCACTAATTTTCTGAGAATGCACTTTTCCACATCACTATATTTCAAAGTTTCTATCTTTCAGAGCTCACCTCATATACCATCTTCCTGATGACTTAAATTAGAAGTAACTTCTTACTTTGAAACTTATAGATTTTTTTGTCTTTTTATTATGACATAACATATGCCAGATATCTGTTGTCTCACTGGCAAACATTCCTTTATCTTTCTTCTGGTAATAAAACCCCAATTTTCTTTTGTGAAACCATGATTCCCCCAATATCATTCCATTTTCTTCATGTGGATCGAACTTAATATCTGATTCCAAAGGTGAGTATGTGAAAATGACTTGGCCAATTAAAGTGTAACATTCTTTTGCTTTATCTTCTTCTGCTTCTTTTTTCTTTTTTTACAGTCTGTAGTTCATAGTTGGCTACATTACCCAATCAGAAACAATGAGACTGAGACTTGATGCTAGTTTTATTAAATCTATTGGTGTGATATGGGACTGAAGTTTCTGACTGCCTTCTTGCCATTTTAGAATCTCTGAGATGAAGCAAACATTGCACAAAGAGGAGCTGAGAGATAAAGCAACGTTGTGTTCTCCTGGCAGGTTTGGATTCCTGAAATCAGCAGACCCTGGACTTCTCAGTGATTTGAGCCAAGACTTTTTTTTTCTATTAAATAAACAACTTTCTCAGATACTCTATTACTTGTACCAGAAAGAAACTAATTGGCGAATATAATATATTGTATTTTATTTACTTGTGGATACACATGACTTCATATGATAGGCTAAATATCTTGAAGTCATAGTTTATGTAGGATATTTACATCTATTACATTCTGTTGCTTATATTAGGAGGATATGTATTAATTAAATCAATAGATTATTGTATCAATAAAGGCAAATTTCTATTAGTTAACAAACTCATGTGTTAAAGATTTAGAATCCTAATTATGAAAAATTATAAGTTTCCCTATTTTCAGAAACAAAAACCAAACCTATGGCCATCAAGCAGATTCCGACCCATAGTGACCCTATAGGACAAGGCAGAACTGCCCCATAGTGTTTCTAAGGATAGCCTGGTGCATTAAAACTGCTGGCCTTTTGGTTAGCAGGCATAGCTCTTAACCACTATGCCATCAGATAGGACAGTTGTAAATAACCCAGCAAATTCAGATTATTTCTGCTTTT
This sequence comes from Elephas maximus indicus, assembly GCF_024166365.1. Classification (NCBI taxonomy): domain Eukaryota; kingdom Metazoa; phylum Chordata; class Mammalia; order Proboscidea; family Elephantidae; genus Elephas; species Elephas maximus. The sequence goes on from NC_064820.1 coordinate 52,554,492, forward strand.
AAAAATCTCCCCAGAAGGATTATGCATGAATATCTTTTTATTTATTGATTGATTTTTATTGGGCTTTAGCTGTACATTTACAGAGCAAATTAGTAACTCATAAACAACGAATACATAAATTGTAATGTGAAATTGATTGCCAACCCCGAGGTGTGTCAACATTGTCCCCTTCTTGACCTCTGGCTCCCCATTTCCATTTGTTCAGTTCTTGTCCCTTCCTGTTTTCTTATCTTTGATTTTAGGCTGGTGTGCCCATTTAGTCTCCTATACATGGTTGAGCTACCTGTATTTTTGTTTCTTTTATAGGCCTGTCTAATCTTCGGATGAAGGGTGAACATGAGGAGCGACTTCAGCACTAAGTTAAAAGGGTGTCCAGGAGGGCTGTAAGATAACCTAAAACAAACTCTATCAGCATTGAAAAGTAAGATAGACAGCTCCACAATAATAGTAGGAGATGTCAACACACCACTTTCGGTGAAGGACAGAACATTCTGAAAGAAGCTCAATAAAGACATGGAAGATCTAAATGCCACAATCAACGAACTTGACCTCGTAGACATATACAGAACACGCCACCCAACAGCAACCAAGTATACTTTCTTTTCTAGTGCACATGGAACATTCTCTAGAATAGATCACATATTAGGTCATAAAGCAAGCCTTAGCAGAATCCAAAACACTGAAATATTACAAAGCATCTTCTCTGACCATAAGGCCTTAAAAGTGGAAATCAATAACAGGAAAAGCAGGGAAAAGAAATCAAACACTTGGAAACTGAACAATACCCTGTTCAAAAAAGACTGGATAGTAGAAGACATTAAGGACGCAAGAAGGAAATTCAAAGAATCCAATGAAAATGAAAACACTTCCTATCAGAACCTTTGGGACACAGCAAAAGCCAACTTATATCAATGAATACATACATCCAAAAGAAGAAAGGGCCAAAATCAAAGAATTATCCCTACAACTTGAACAAATGGAAAGAGAACAACAAAAGAAACCCACAGGCACCAGGAGAAAACAAATAATAAAAATCAGAGCTGAACTAAATGAAATAGAAAACAGAAAAACAGTCAAAAGAATTAACAAGACCAAAAGCTGTTTTTTTAAAAAAACTCAAAAAAAGTTGATAAACTACTGGCCAAACTGACAATAGAAAAACAGGAAAGGAAGCAAATAACCCGAATAAGAAATGAAATGGGCGATATTGCAACTGACCCAACTGAAATTAAAAGAATCGTATCAGATTACTATGAAAAATTATACTCAAACAAATTTGAAAACCTAGAAGAAATGGATGAATTCCTAGAAACACACTACCTACCTAAACTAACCCAAACAGAGGTAGAACAACTAAATAGACCCATAACAAAAGAAGAGATTGAAAACATAATTTAAAAAAAAAACTCCCAACAACAACAAAAAAAAAGCCCTAGTCCGGACGGCTTCACTGCAGAGTTCTACCAAACTTTCAGAGAAGAGTTAACACCACTACTACTAAAGGTATTTCCGAGCATAGAAAAGGATGGGATACTACCAAACTCATTGTATAAAGCCACCATATCCCTGATACCAAAACCAGGTAAAGACACCACAAGAAAAGAAAATTATACACCTATATGCCTCATGAATGTAGATGCAAAATCTCAACAAAATTCTAGCCAATAGAATTCAAAAACATATCAAAAAAATAATTCACCATGGCCAAGTGGAATTCACATCAGGTACCCAGGGATGGTTCAACATAAGAAAACCAATGAATGTAATCTACCACATAAATAAAACAAAAGACAAGAATCACATGATTTTATCAATTGATGCAGAAAAGGCATTTAGCAAAGTTCAACACTCATTCATGACAAAAATTCTCAACAAAATAGGAAGAGAAGGAAAATTCCTCAATATAAACAAAAGGCATTTATACAAAGCCAACAGCCAGCATCACCCTAGATGGAGAGAGCCTGAAAGCATTCCCCTTGAGATCGGGAACCAAACAAGGATGCCCTTTATCACCACTCTTATTCAACATTGTGCTGGAAGTCCTAGCCAGAGCAATTAGGCTAGATAAAGAAATAAAGGGCGTCCAGATTGGCAAGGAAGAAGTCAAAGTATCTCTATTTGCAGATGACATGATCTTATACACTGAAAACCCTAAGGAATCCTCAAGAAAACTACTGAAACTAATAGAAGAGTTCAGCAGAGTATTGGGATACAAGGTAAACATACAAAAATCAGTTGGATTCCTCTACACCAACAAAAAGAACATAGAAGAGGAAATCACCAAATCAATGTCATTTACAGTCGCCCCCAAGAAGATAAAATACTTAAGAATAAATCTTACCAGAGATGTAAAAGACTTATACAAAGAAAACTACAGTACACTTCTGCAAGAAACCAAAAGAGACTTACATAAGTGGAAGAACATACCTTGCTCGTGGATAGGAAGACTTAACATTATAAAAATGTCTATTCTACCAAAAGTGATCTATACGTTTAATGCAATTCTGATCCAAATCCCAACAACATTCTTTAATGAGATGGAGAAACAAATCACCAATTTCATGTGGAAGGGAAAGAGGTCCCGGATAAATAAGGCATTACTGAAAAAGAAGAACAAAGTGGGAGGCCTTATTTTACCTGATTTTGAAACCTATTATACTGCCACAGCAGTCAAAACAGCCTGGTACTGGTACTGCAAGAGATACAGACCAATGGAACAGAAGTGATAATCCAGACATATATCCATCCACCGATGAGCAGTTGATATTTGACATAGGCCCCAAAAGAGTTAAATGGAGAAAAGACAGGCTGTTTAACAAATGGTGCTGGCATAACTGGATATCCATGTGCAAAAAAAATGAAACAAGACCCATACCTCACTCCATGCACAAAAACGCACTGAAAATGGATCAAATACCTAAATATAAAATTTAAAATGATAAAGATCATGGAAGAAAAAATAGAGACAACATTAGGAGCCCTAATAAATGGCATAAACAGTATACAAAACATTATAAAGAATGTAGAAGAAAAACTAGATAACTGGGAGCTCCTAAAAATCAAACACCTATGCTCATCCAAAGACTTCACCAGAAGAGTAAAAAGCCTACCTACAGACTGGGAAAAAGTTTTTAGCTATGATGTTTCTGATCAGCGCCTGATCTCTAAAATCTACATGATACTGCAAAAACCCAACTACAAAAAGACAAATAACCCTATTAAAAAATGGGCAAAGGATATGAATAGACACTTCACTAAAGAAGACATTCAAGTAGGTAACAGATATATGAGGAAATGTTCATGATCATTAGTCATTAGAGAAATGCAGATCAAAACTACAATGAGATTTCAACTCACTCTAACAAGGTTGGCATTAATCCAAAAAACACAAAATAATAAATGTTGGAGAGGCTGTGGACAGATTGGAACACTTATACACTGCTGGTGGGAATGTCAAATGGTACAACCACTTTGGAAATCGATTTGGCGCTTCCTTAAAAAGCTAGAAATAGAACAACCATATGATCCAGCAACCCCACTCCTTGGAATATATCCTAGAGAAATAAGAGCCTTTACACGAACAGATATATGCACACCCATGTTCATTGCAACAGCAACACTGATTACAATAGCAAGAAGATGGAAGCAACCAAGGTACCCATCAACGGAAGAATGGATAAATAAATTATGGTATATTCACACAATGGAATACTACGCATCAATAAAGAACAGCGAGGAATCTGTGAAACATTTCATAACATGGAGGAACCTGGAAGGCATTATGCTGAGTGAAATTAGTTAGATGCAAAAGGACAAATATTGTATAAGACCACCATTATAAGAACTTGAGAAATAGTTTAAACTGAGAAGAAAACATTCTTTTGTGGTTATGAGAGGGGGGAGGGAGGGAGGGTGGAAGAGAAGTATTCACTAATTAGATAGAAGATAAGAACTACTTTAGGTGAAGGGAAAGACAGCACACAATACAGGGGAGGTCACCATAATTGGACTAAACCAAAAGCAAAGAAGTTTCCTGAATAAACTGAATGCTTTGAAGGCCAGCACAGCAGGGGCAGGGGTCTGGGGACCATGGTTTCAGAGGACATCTAAGTCAATTGGCATAAAAAAATCTATTAAGAAAATATCCTGTATCCCACTTTGAAGAGTGGCGTCTGGGGTCTTAAACGCTAGCAAGCAGCCATCTAAGATGCATCAGTGGGTCTCAACCCACCTTGTTCAAAAGAGAATGAAGAACACCAAGGACACAAGGCAATTATGAGCCCAAGAGACAGAAGGGGCCACATGAACCAGAGACTATATTATCCTGAGACCAGAAGAACTAGATGGTGCCTGGCTACAACTGATGACTGCCCTGCCAGGGAACACAACAGAGAATCCCTGAGGGAGCAGGAGAACAGTGGGATGCAGACCCCAAATTCTCATAAAAGACCAGACTTAATGGTCTGACTGAGACTAGAAGGACCCCAGTGGTCATGGCTCCCAGACCTTCTGTTGGCCAAGGACAGGAACCATTCCTGAAGCCAACTCTTCAGACATGGATCGGACTGGACAATGTGTTGGAGACAGATGCTGGTGAGGAGTGAGCTTCTTGGATCAGGTGGACACTTGAGACTATGTTGGCATCTCCTGCCTGGAGGGGAGATGAGAGGGTGGAGGGCGTTAGAAGCTGCTGAAATGGACACAAAAAGAGAGAGTGGAGGGAGGGAGCCGGCTGTCTGATTAGGGGAAGAGTAATTGGGAGTATGTAGCAAGGTGTATATGGGTTTTTGTGTGAAAGGCTGACTTGATTTGTAATCTTCCACTTAAAGCACAAAAAAAAATTATGTATAAAAAAAAGGGGGTGTCCAGGGGCCACACTTTTGGTGTATCTCCAGTCTTTTTCAGATCACTAACCAAACCAAAACCAACCCTGTTGTCATCAAGTCGATTCTGAGTCATGGCGATGCTATAGGATAGAAAAAAACTGCCCCATGTGGTTTTCAAGGAACTTCTGGTCAATTCAAACTGTTGACTTTTTGGTTAGCAGCCGATCTCTTATTTACTGTCTATTTTTTTTTTTTGGTAATTGTCATGGATTGAATTAAGTCCCTCCAAAAAGTGTTTTTTCAATTTGGCTGGGCCATGATTCCCGGTATTGTGTGATTTTCGCGTATGTTGTAAATCTTGTCTCTATGATGTCAGTGAGGGAGGATGAGTGGAAGTTGTATTAGTGAGGCAGGACTCAACCTACAAGATATGATTGTGTCTTGAGGCAATCTCTTGAGATATAAAAGAAAGAAAGGAGCAGAGATACAGGGGGGCCTCATACCACCAAGAAAGTAGTGTGGGGAGTAGAATGCTTCCTTTAGACCTAGAGTGCCTGCCTTGAGAATCTCCTAGTCCAGGGAAAGATTGATAAGAAGGCTGACAGAGAGAGAAAGCTTTCCCCTGGAGCTGACACCCTGATTTTGGACTTTTAGCCTACTTCACTTAGAGAAAATAAACCTCTCTTTTTTAAAGCCATCCACTTGTGGTATTTCTGTTATAGCAGCAGTAGATAACTAGGACAGAATTTGGTACCGAGAGAGTGGGGTGCTGCCCTAATGGACATCCAAAATGTGGAAGTGGTTTTCATACTGTGAATGGATAGACAACCAGCAGCAGCAGAGAACCTGCAGCAGAAGAGAAGCAGCAGCAGCAGAGAACCAACAGCAGCAGAACCAAGAGACTAGTGGGAGATGATGCCAGAGCCTACCCACGGAGTGAGAGAGCTGAGTGCTTGTGCCCTGGAGGCTTCCTGATGGAGCGGGGTACCTCAGGGCACTTATCGGTGGAGCCAGGCTTGCCCACCCACAGAGCAGGAGAGCTGAGTACCTATGCACAGGAAGTTTCCTGGTGGAGTGGGGTGCCTCTGGGCACTTATCAGTGGAGCTACTGAGCTTTGGAACACTAGCTCCAGCAGGACAGATGTGGGCCTGAGGCCCTAGGAGCCAAGAGGGCAACAAACGAGGAAGTAGATGCTGAAGAGACAAAGAACACAAGCCAAGCTGCGCCAGTCTCAAAAGGTGTGGCTATGATCTCAGGGGTTTCAAAAGGGGGAGCATGGCCTCTGGTGTTTCTAAGGGTGGAAGAAGAGAATGGTACACTTAAAGCCGAGGGAGCAGAGTTGCAGTCCCAGTGAGCCAGGAAAGTGGAACTGAAGACAAGGGCCAAGGGGCCTATACTCAGAATCCAGAGAATGTGGCCAATACCTAGAGTATGGAGGGCAGGGTCATTGTGTAAACTGTCTCAGAGAACAGAGAATTATTTTCAAAGCTTTGAGGGCTAATGTAACATATTCTGCTGTCTTGCTTTGTACTTGTTATGCCTTCTTTTCCTCCAGTTTCTCCCATTTGTAATGGAAATGTCTAGCTTGTGCCTGTTTGCCATTGTATCCTTGGAAGCAGATAACTTGTATTCTAGATTTCACAGATGAAGAGGAATTTTTGGATTTTGGACTTAGAGTTAAGACTTTTGCTATAATATGACGAGGTGAATATGTTTTACATGTTGCAAGAATGTGATTTGCGGGGGGGCCAAAGAGCGGAATGTCATGGATTGAATTCTGTTCCCCCCAAAAATGTGTGTATCTGTTTGGCTGGGCCATGATTCCTGGTATTGTCTGATTTTCCTATGTGTTGTAAATCCTGCCTCTATGATGTTAATGAGGGAGGATGGGCAAAAGTTGTGTTAGTGAGGCAGGACTCAACCTACACGATTGGATTGTGTCTGTTCTAGTAGCACTAGATAACTAAGACAGTGAGTTTGAATTTTGTTCTACATTTTTTTGTCTCACTCTGTGTGGGACCATCTATTGTGATCTCTGTTAGAGCAGCCAGTGGTGGTAGCTGGGCACCATCTATTTGTGCTGGACTCAGTCTGGCGGAGGCTGTGATGGTTGTGGTTCGTTAGTCCTTTGAACTAATCTTTCGCTTGCGTCTTTGGTTTTCTTCGTTCTCCTTTGCTCCAAACAGGGTGTGACCAGTAGATGTATCTTAGATGGCCACTCACAAGCTTTTAAGACTCCGGAAGCTACTCACCAAAGTAGGATATAGAACATTTACTTTATAAATTTTGCTATGCCAAAGGAGCTATGTGTCCCCCACGACCATGGTACCCAGCCTTTGGCCTAGTAACTCACTCCTTCTGGGAGTTTGGATGTGTTTATGAAGCTTCTAAGACTTTCCCTTGGTCAAGTTGAGCTGGCTTCCCCAGTACTGTGTACTGTCTTACCCTTCACCAGAGTTAGCACTTATTTATTGTCTAGTTTGTGTTTTTCCCTCCCCACTTCACCCCTCCCCTATAACCATCAAAAACTGTTTCTTTCTGTGTATAAACCTTTTCATGAGTTTTTATAATAGTGATCTCACATGGTATTTGTCCTTTTGTGATTGATTTAATTCCCTCACATAATGCCTTCCAGATTCATCCATGTTGTAAGATGTTTCACAGATCCATCATTGTTCTTTATCATTGTATAGTATTCGCTTGTGTTTATGTACCATTGTTTGGGAGCTCTGGTGGTATAGGAGGTAAGAACTCAGCTGCTAATCAAAAGGTCAGCAGTTTAAACCTACCACCCACTCCTTGCAAACCCTGTGGGACAGTTCTACTCTGTCCTCTAGGGTCACTATGAGTTGGAACCAACTGGATGGCACCTAATAACAATAACCATAGTTTGTTTATCCATTCCTCTATTGATGGGCATTTGGCTTGTTTCCATCTTTCTGATATTGTGAATAATGCTGCAATGAACATGAGTGTAGATATATTTACTCATGTGACAGCTCTTACTTCTCTAGGATATATTCTTAGAAGTGGGATTGTTGGATAGTATGGTATTTCTATTTCAAGTTTTTTTCAGGAAGTGTCATATAGTTTTCCAAAATGGTTGTACCATTTTGCATTCCCACAACCAGGCCATAAGAGTTCCAAGCTGTCTATAACCTCTATAACATTTGTTATTTTTTGGTTTTTTTTTTTTTGGATTAGTGCCAGTAATGTTGGGGTGAGATGGTATCTCATGTAATGGATAGAGCTTTAAGAATAAGACTACTAGGAAGAAGGACTTGGAGGTCTACTTATGAAAAATTAGTCAGTGGAAACCATATAAATACCAGCAGAACACTGTGTGATTTATTTCCAGAAGTTGAGCCCCTCAGATTGGAAGGCACTCAAAATACTACTGGGAAAGAGCTGCTACTTAAAAGTAGAGTCAACCTTAATGATGTGTTTGGAGTCATAAGCTTTAAAGACCTTCATTGCTGATGTGGTACAGCTCAAAAAGAGAAGAAACAGGTGCAAATATCCATTAATAATTGGAACATAGATTGTACAAAGTATGAATCTAGGAAAATTGAAAATTGCCAAAAATGAAATGGATCAAATAAAGATCGATATCCCAGGCATTAGTGAGCTGAATTGGCCATTTTGAATCAGACAATCATATGGTCTACTATGCCAGAAATGAAAAATTGAAGAGGAATGGTGTTGCATTCATTGTTGAAAAGAACATTTCAAGATCTATCCTGAGGTACAGTGCTGCCAGTGATAGGATAATATCCATAAGCCTATAAGAAAGACCAGTTAATATGACTATTATTCAAATTTATGCGCCAACAACTAAGGCCAAAAATGAAGACATTGAAGATTTTTACCAGCTTCTGCAGTCTGAAATTGATCAAATATGCAATCAGATGCATTGATAATTACTGGTGCTTGAAATGCAAAAGTTGGAAACAAGAAGGAACAGTAGTTGGAAAATATGGCCTTGGTGATAGAAACAATGCCAGAGATCTCATTGTACAATTTTGCAAGACCAATGACTTCTTCATGGCAAATACATTTTTTCACCCACATAAATGGCAACTATGCACATGGAACTGACCAGATGGAATACACAGGAATCAAATCAACTATATATTTGTGGAAAGAGACAATGGAAGAGCTCAATATCATCAGTCAGAACGAAGCTAGAGGCCAGCTGCGGAATGGACCATCAATTGCTCATATGCAAGTTCAAGCTGAATCCGAAGAAAATTAGAACAAGTCAACAAAAGCCAAAGCATTCTTGAGTATATCCCACCTGAATTTAGAAACCACCTCAAGGATCAAACACTAAAGGCCAAAGACCAGACAAGATGTGGAATGACTTCAAGGATTAAAAGACAGGAAGAAAGAAAAAGCAAAAATGGATGTCAGAATACTCTGAAACTTGATCTTCAACATCGAGTAGCTAAAGCGAAAGGAAGAAATGATAAAGCAAAAGAGCTAGCCAGATTTCAAAGTGAGAATTGAGAAGACAGAATAAAGTATCGTAATGAAATAGGAAAAGACCTGGAGTTAGAAAACCAAAGTGGAAGAACACGCTCAACATTTCTTAAGCTGAAAGAACTAAAGAAAAAATTCAACCCTTGACTGGCAATATTGAAGGATTTTACGAGGAACATATCAAACGACACAGGAAGCATCATAAGAAGATGGAAGGAATACACAGTCACTGTACCAAAAAGAATTTTAGGAGGTAGCATGTGACCAAGAACCAATGGTACTGAAAGAAGTCCAAGCTGCACTAAAGGGAATGGTGAAAAACAAGGTTCCAGGAATTGACAGAATGCCAGTTGAGGTGCTTCAACTAACAGCTGTGATGCTGGAAGTGCTCATTTGTCTATGCCAAAAAAATTGATTTCATAACGATGTTGAATTCCATTGGCTAGAATTTTGTTGAGAATTTTTACATCTATATTCATAAGAGATAAAAAAAAAAAAATTCCTTTTTTTTTTTTTTTGTGGTGTCTTTGCCTGGTTTTGGAATCAGCATTATTCTGGCTTCATAAAATTAATTTGGAAGTATTCCTTCCTTTTTTATGTTCTGAAATAATTTGAGTCATGCTGGTGTGTGCTCTTCTCTGAATGTTTGCTAGTATCCTCCAGCGAAGCCATCTGGGCCAGAGCTTTTTTCTTAATTATCTGTTTTTTAATTATCTTTTCAATCTCTTCTCTTGTTATAGGTCTATTCAGATTTTCTACCTCAGTTTCTGTTAGTTTACACAGGTAGTGTGTTTCTAGGAATTTATCTATTTTCTCCAGATTTTCAAACTTGTTGGAGCACAGTTTTTCATAGTACTCTGTTATGATCCTATTTCAGTTGGGTCTGTTGTAATGTCCCTCATTTCGTTTCTTATTTGGGTTATTTGCATCCTCTCCTATTTTTCTTTTGTCAGTTTGGCCAGTGGTTGGTCAATTTTGCTGATCCTTTCAAAGAACCAACTTTTGGTTTTGTCGATTCTATTTTTTTTTTTTAATACTCTATTTTATTTACTTCTGCTCTGATCTTTATTATGTCCTTTCTTCTGGTGGCTGTGGGCTTCTTTTGCTGTTCTCTTTCTATTTGTTCGAGTTGTAAAGCTAATGTTTTGACTTTATCCCTTTCTTCTTTTTCATATGTGCATCTATTGTTATAAATTGACTTCTGAGCATTGCCTTTGCTGTGTCCCAAAGATTTTGGCATGATGTGTTTTCATTCTCATTTGATTCTAGGAGTTTTTTGATTCCATCTTTGATTTCTTCTGTTACCCAGTGGTTTTTAAGCAAGCGCTATTCAGTTTCCTTGTTTTTATTTTTCTTGTGCTTCCTTTTATTAATTTCTACTTTTATGGCCTCATGATCAGAGAATATGCTTTGTATTATCTCAGTATTTTGGATTTTGTTAAGGGTTGCTTTGTGGCCTAAGATGCAGCCTATTCTGGAGAATGTTTCCTGTGCATTGGAAAAGAATGTATACTTTGCTTCTGTTGGGTGGAGTGTTCTGTATATATCTATGAGGTTAAGTTGGTTGATTGTGGCTTTTTGATCTTCTGTATCTTTGTTGAGTGTCTTTCTAGATGTTCTGTCCTTTACCGAGAGTGGAGTCTTGAAGTCTCCTACTATTATTGGGGAACTGTCAATTTCTCTTCTCAGTGATGTTAAAGTTTGTTTTATGCATTTTGGAGGCCTGTTGTTGAGTGCATAGATATTTATTATGGTTATGTCATTGTGTTAGTCAACTAGTGTTGCTATAACAGAAATACCACAAGTAGATGGCTTTAACAAACAGAAATTTATTCTCACGCAGTCTAGGACGTTAGAGGTCTGAAATCAGGGCACCTGCTCCCAGGAAATGCTTTCTTTCTCTGTCTGTTCTGGAGGAAAGTCCTTGTCATCAATTTTCCCCTGGTCTAGGGGTGTAGCACTGCAGGGACTTTCAGTTCAAAGGATGCATTCCTTTCCTGGCTCTGATTTCTTAGTGGTAGGATGTCCTTGGTAGGAGGTCCCTCTGTCTCTCTGCTTGCCTCTCTCTTTTATATCTCCAAAGAGATTACCTCAAGATACAACCTAATCCTATAGATTGACTCCTGCTTCATTAACATAACTGCCTCTAATCCTGCCTTATTAACATCATAGAAGTTATTATTTACTACAATAGGATAATCACATCAGATGATAAAATGGTGGCCAACCACATAATATTGGGAATCATGGCCTAGTCAAGTTGACATATATTTTGGAGGGACATAACTCAATCCATAACAGTTATCATGGTGTATTTTTCCTTTAATCATTACATGATGCCCTTCCTTATCTTTTATGGTGGATTTTGCCTTAAATTCTATTTCATCTGAGATTAGCATTGCCACTTCTGCTCTTTTTTGGTTGCTGTTTGCTTGATATACTTTTTTCCATCCTTTGATTTTTAATATATTTATGTCTTTGTTTCTAAAGTATGTCTTCTGTAGACAGCTTATTGATGTGTCATTTTTTTTATTCATTCTATCACTCTCTCTTTACAGGTTCATTTAAGCCATTCACATTCAATGTGGTTATTATTTGGTGTGAGTTTATTGCTGTCATTATGTACTCCTTTTTGTGTGTGTGTTGCTGATGTTTTCTTTGTTCCTCTTACTCTCCTGTGCTGAGTTCCTTTTGTTTGTGGAATTTCTTTTCATTTCTTTCTTTTTCGTAGATTTTATGTTTACTGAGACTTCATGTTATTTTTCTTTACAAGAACTAAGTTTGTTAATTTTCTTTGTGGTTTCCTTAATATTTACCTCTATATTCCTGTTTGAAATAGACTTTTATTTCTTGATATCACCTTAACTTCCTCTCCATTCAAAAGTTCTATACCTACACCATTTATTCCCCCTTTTATTATTCTGATATTTTTGTCATTTACAGATTGATGTCTCTGGTTCCCCATTGTAAATATTTTAGTTTTGTTTTATCCTTGAGAGTTCATTACTTAGGATGGTATTTGGTGATACTGTCCTGTGTCCTAGATTCAGGTTGTTTTCTGATGTTGATTTTCCTCTAACTAAATGACTCCATTTAATAATTCGTGTAAGTTTAGTTTGTTACATATTCCCTTTATTTCTATTTATCTGGAAATGTCCTAATTTCACCATCATATGTGATTAAGAGTTTTGCAGGACCTTTAATTCTTGGTTGGTTTTTCAATGTTTTATATATGTCATCCCATTGCCTTCTTGTCTGCACAATTTCTGCGAAGTAAACAGAGCTTAGTCTTATTGTTTTCCCTTTGTACCCGAGTTTTTGTTTTTTTTTCTTGAGATACTCTCAGGATTCTTTCTTTGCCTCTAGTTTTGATGAGTGTGATTATATCTTGGTGACATTTTTGGGGGTTTATTTTATATGGGTTTTATGGAGATTCTTGAGTGGTGTCTTAGTCATCTAGTGCTGCTATAACAGAAATACCACAAATGGATGGCTTTAACAAACAGTTCATTCTCTCACAGTCTAGTAGGCTAGAAGTTCAAATTTAGGGCATCAGCACCAGGGGAAGGCTTTCTCTGTTCACTCTGAAGGAAGACCCTTATCATCAATTGTCTCCTGGACTAGGAGGTTCTACACACAGAACCCTGGGTCCAAAGGGTGCACTCTGCTGCTGGCACTGCTTTCTTGGCGGTACATGTTCTCCTGTTCTCTGCTCACTTTCCTTTCCTTTTACCTCTTGTAAAAGAAAGGGTGGTGCAGGCCACACCAGAAGGAAATTCCCTTTACATTAGATCAGGGATGTGACCTGAACAAGGTATTACATCCCACCCTAATCTTCTTCAACATAATCCAATCTTGCCTCAGTAACCACAGGCAGAGATTAGGATTTACAAAACATAGGAAAATTATATCAATCACAAAATGGAAGGCAATCACGTGATACTGGGAATCATGGCCTAACCAGACTGACACATATTTTTGGGGGACACAATTCAATCCATAACATTCCATCCTTTAACCACCAAAAATTCATGTCCTTGCCACATGTAAAACACATTCACCCCATCATATCATAGCAAAAGTCTTAAATCAGCTCCAAGTCCAAAATCCAAAAATTCCTCTTCATCTGTGAAATCTAGAATACGAGTTATCTGTTTCCAAAGGTACAATGATTCGACAGGCAGGCACGAGCTAGATATTTCCATTACAAATGGGAGAAACTGAAAGGAAAGAAGGCATAACAGGTGCCAAACAAGTCAGCAGAACACATTACATTAGCCCTCAAGGCTTTGAAAATAATCCTTTATTCTCTGAGACAATTTACACAACAGCCCTGCCCTCCAGAGCCTAGGTACTGGCCACACTTTCCAGATTCTGAGTGAAGGCCCCTTAGCTCTGGGCTTCAGCTCTGCCTTCCAGGCCCACTGGGACAGCAACTCTGCTCCCTTGGCTTTAAGAACACCATTCTTCTAGTCCATCTGAGTGGCAACTTCACCCTTAAAAACACCAGAGGTCATAGCTCCACCCTTTGAAACCGTGGTCATACCTTTGAGGCCGTGGTCATACCTTTCGAGACTGAGGCAGCTTGACTTCCTGTGTTCCTTGTCTCTTTAGCTTCTGCTTCCTGGTTCCTTCATCTTTCAGCCCTTCAGGCCTCATATGCATCTGCCATGCTAGGGCAAGTGGTCCAAAGCTCTGTAGGTCCACTGGTAAGTGCCTGGAGGCACCCCACTCTGCCAGGAAGCCTCCTGCACAAAAGCACTCAGTTCTCTTGTGCCATGGGTTGGCTCCTTGCACTGGTCTTCATGTTCTGCTGCTGCCAGTCCTCTGCTGCTGCTTCTCACCATCTGCACCTTCTCCAGTATTAACAGTTCTCCTCACTTCCTTGTACGTCCTCTATCCATTCAGAGTTTCAAAACTGCTTCCACATTTTAGGAATGTTAGAGCAGCACCCCACTCTCTCATACCAAATTCTGTCTTAGTCATCTAGTGCTGCTATAACAGAAATACCACAAGTAGATAGCTTTAACAAACAGAAGTTTATTTTCTCATAGCCTAGAAGTCCAAGTTCAGGGCATCACCTCCAGGGGAAGGCTTTCTTTGTCAGCTCTTGAGGAAGGTCCTTGTCATCAATCTTCCTGTAGACTAGGAGCTTCTCCATGCAGGAATCCTGGGTCCAAAGGAGGCACTCTGCTCCCGGCACTGTTTTTTCGGTGGTATGTTGTCCCCTGCTCTCTGCTTGCTTCCCTTTCATCTTTCGTAAGATAAAAGGTGGTGCAGGCCACACCCCATGGAAACTCCCTTTACACTGAATCAGGGATGTGACCTAAGCAAGGATGATACACCTCATCCTAGTCCTCTTCAATATAATTCAATCTTGCCTCATTAACCACAGGCAGAGATTAGGATTTACAATGTATAGGAAAATTATATCAATCACAAAATGGAGGACAACCACATAATACTGGGAATCACTGCCTAACCAAGTTGACACATATTTTGGGGGGATGCAATTCAATCCATGAGAGATGGTCAGTTTTTCATCTTTTATGATATTAGGGAAGTTATCTGTCACAATATCTTCAATGATCCTCTTTGTGTTTTCTATTTACTCCCCCTGTTCTGAAACTCTGATCACACACAAATTTTTGTTTTTCATTCCACATACATTTTAGTATTTCTTCATTTTTCTTCATTCTTTTTCCTGTATTTTCCTCAAAGTAGAATTCATGGATTTATCTTTAATTTCACTAACCCTGCCTTCCATTGTTTAAAATTTGCTCCTAAAACCTTGTGTTGCATTGTCCGCTTCTGAAATGTTGTTGTTTACCTTTTGGATTCCTAATTTCTGTTTTTGTATGATTTCTAATTATTTATTTATTTTAAAATTTTGTTCTCATATTGGTTTCCTGAATTCTTCCATTGCTTTTTCTGTGTTTTCCCTGATTTTGTCTGTTTTTTCCACTATTTTTGTCTATTTTTTCCTTACTTTTGCCTCTTTTCTTTGATCTATAATCTCTTAGAGAGCTCCCAATATTAGACTTTTGAATTTCCTGTCAGGTAGTTCCAGTACCTTTTCTTCTACCACATAGTCATCTGGTATCTTATTTTTTTTGCTTCCTGAAGCCATCCTGTCCTGTTTTGTTTGTTTGTTTGTTTGTTTTAATTTGTTTCAACATTGTCTGCTGTCTCCAAGACATTCAGGAATTACTTTCTTCATTTTTTGATTGTAGGTTTATTTATTTTGTCCTCCTGTTTTATTTGGTCATTTCTGGGCAGGCTGTCTGGGTGTGTTTGTTCTTTGCTCATCTGTGGACATGACAGCTCTTGTCACCTTGTCCAGATGGGCAGAGATGGTTGCTCAGCTATGGTGCAGCATGGTATGTCCAGTTGGGGGGTGGGGGAGTGGTAACGGGTTGTTTGTCTTCAACATGAAACAGGGTCTGGGGGTGGTGCAATGTGGCAGGGACAGGAATCCAGAGGTCTGCACTGGTCCTGCACTGAGGTTCAGTGGTCCAAGAGTCTGTGCTGGTGCCACTTGTGGGTGCTACACTCAGCAGTTGGTACAGAGAGGCAGGAGGGAAGGGAGAGGATATAATATGCAGAGTTAGGTGGGGGAGGAGAAAGAAAAGAGGGATGAAAGGAAACAAAAGCAAAAAAAAAAAATGGTAGCATGGCAGGAACTGGCAGGGCAGACCAGGGGAGGCTGTGTGCCAGAGGTTCTTTAGCTTAGCACTAAAGCACAACCTGTCAGGAAGGGGCAGAGGCAGCGTATGGGGCTAGGTGGGTGGGAGAAAAGAAAGGAAGGAAGGAAGGGAAAGAAAGGAAGCTGGTGGGGGCGGGGTGGACCTAGGGCAACAGTGAGCTGGTGTCTCTCCAGTGACTGTGGCACATTGGAAAGCAGCAGAGGCAGTGTACAGGGCAGAAGAGTAAGGGGTAAGAAAGCATGTATCTCTGGTTACCAGGGTTCTGTTTCCTATTGGGAACTGTGTGAAACCGCCTTCATGTACTCCCTGTCCGTGGTCATTGCTGGCTGAGCTCCAAGATGACGAAGCTGTGTCGTGTTAGCTGTCAGGGGCCTTTACTCCATAGCCGTCCTCATTCTCTGTTCTCTATCAGTTTCATCTTCCATTTGGTGCTTGATCTAGTTCCTTATCCCTTCACTTGATGGTTCAGGTTCCAGGATCAATGTTTGTATCTGTTTTACTTAGTTATTTGGTTCTTTGCTGCAGAGGGACAACATGATGCTTCTGTCTATAGCACCATGTTGGCTCCCAGCTGAATATCTTTTTTATTAAGCATGTTATTGTTGTTGTTAGGTGTTGTCAAGTAGAATTCAACACATTGCAACTCTGTATGACAGAACAGAACTGCCTCATAGGGTTTTCTAGTCTGTAATTTTTAAGGGAGCAGATCACCAGGTCTTTCTCCTACGGAGCAGCTGGGTGGGTCTGAATTGCCAACCTCTTGGTTAGCAGCTGAGTGTTTAACCATTGCGCCATCAGGGCTCCTTTTCACAGTCTCCACAGACCCATTTCAATGTGTAAATTTTACTCTTTAAAAATTTATTCTAGCATATCCAATTTATAGCCCTTGTGCTATCATTTTAAATAGTTTCTCAGTTATGTTACTGATACATTATGCGATTATTAAGCCATTGTCTCTCAGCTCCAAACCACTCTTTTACATCCCTCTTTTGTGATGCTGGCCTGCGACTCTTCAAACTACATTTCTCCTTTGCCCGTTGGCTTCCTTTTAAATTTTGTCAATAGGAGGCCTTATGGTGGAAGGAAGATAAAGAAAAAAGCTTCTTATTTCCCAACAGCTCTTGTCAGTGTCATCATACCTTGGCAGTGCTAGTTGAATCCATATCCCACCTTCTTTTTGGAAACAGTCTCTTGACATCACCTCAGAAGGACCTGTGGAGGTTGTACCTTGTTCCCTGCTCAGAGACCCACTCTAGCACCATGGGGCCCATCTCATATTCTTCTAGTTCTTTTCTTCTCGACCACTTTGTTTCCTAGCTCTAGGAGTAATAGCCGATTCTCACAGTTATTTCCTCTGTGTTAACTCAGTGTTACTTTTTTTCTTAACATCTGCTTAACCAAATCTCTATATTAAATGTTCTTTGTCACAATACCTAGTATGGTTTTTGTTTTCTTGAGTGGACCCAAACTGTTACATAAGGGTTTATCTATAATTGATTATCAGTATTTCCCAAAGCCACCACTTTTGTATAAAAATTAATATTTTCATGTTTTGTTAAATCTATTTAAAAAGTTAAATTAAGTAATTGTTTCCCACCTTATTTTTATTGCTTCCAACCCCCCCAAACCTGTAGAAGACTGTCACATCAAATTCAAATATCCCTTCCTGTCTTTCAGAGCCTTCCATCAACTGTACATTGACCCCAACCCCATCTTAGCCACAGCCATAACGGTATTCTTCACTATGGAAATTAAAAATCACAATGTAATTTATTCATGCAAGTCTCTTTCTCAGCGACAATTTCTTTTCAACTGGAATAATAAAAAAATCTAAGTAAATAAATGAGTGAATTGCTTTTTTCTATGTCTTCCACATCTGGAAAATGCACTAATTCCCCCACTCCGCTTCACTTCACACACACACAGTAATTGTGTCCCTCCTTTTCAAAACTGAGCTGCAAACCCACCTTTCTGTGAAGGTTTTGTTGATTGTTAATGATTGCTGCTACTACTTATTACCTCTTTTACACAGGCTAGCTGAGGTCCATAGGGATGGAGAAAAGGTTTCCCTGTTTAAGTCGAATTAGAGATTTTCAGCAAAAAGAAAAACGGAGATTTTAGACTCAAAGTTTGGTCATAGAGATGACACATAATTCTGAATGTTTTATGCTTGTTTACTAATTTATCAGTTCAATGGATTGAAGCATCACTGTGCATACTGCATTTAAAGTATGCATTTACTTATTATTAAACATTATTTTTCTTTTTTAAAAAAAACCTGCCAGTTATGTGTTATACTGTTAAATTTACACAGGTATTGGGCTGGGTGTGTATTTTATCTAAAGACCAAGTGATATTGTTTATAAACTATACATCAATGAGGAACCCTGGTGGCATAATGGTTAAGTGTTCAGCTCCTAACTGAAAGGTTGGCAGTTCAAACTTAACAGCTTCTCTATGGGAGAAAAATGTGGAAGTCAGCTACAATAAAGATTACTGTTGTTATTGTTACATGTCATTGAGTCAGTTCTGGCTCATAACTACCCCATGTATAACAGAATGAAACACTGCCTGGTCCTGCATCATCCTCACAATTGTTATTATATTGGAGCCCATTACTGCAGCCACTGTGTCAACTCATATCATTGGGGGTCTTCCTCTTTCTTGCATACCCTCTGTTTTACCAAGCATGATGTCCTTCTCCAGGGACTGATCCCTCCTTATAACACGTCCAAAAGTATGTGAGACATAGTCTCGCCATCTTTGCTTTGAAGGAGCATCCTGGGTGTATTTCTTTCAAGACAGATTTGTTCATTCTTTTGGTAGTCCACTGTGTATTCAGTATTCTTCACCAATACCATAATTCAAAGGCTTCAATTCTTCCATCTTCCTTATTCATTGCCCAGCTTTTGGAAGCATATGAGGTGACTAAAAATACCAAGGCTTGGCTCAGGCACGCCTTAGCCTTCAAGGATCTCTTTGCTTTTTAACACTTTAAAGAGGTCTTTAACAGCAGATTTCCCCAATGAAATATGCTATTTGATTTCTCGATTGCTGCTCCCGGTCTATGATTGTGGATCCAAGTAAAATGAAATCCTTGACAACTTCCATCTTATCTCCATTTATAATGATGTTGCTTATTGGTCCAGTTGTGAGAATTTTTGTTTTCTTAATGTTGAGGTGTAACCCATACCAAAGGCTGTAGTCTTTGGTCTTCGTCAGTAAGTGCTTCAAGTCCTCTTCCCTCTCAGCAAGCAAGTTTGTGTCATCTGTATAACACAGGTTGTTAGTGAGTCTTCCTCCAATTTTGATGCCCCATTTTTCTTCATATAGTCCAGTTTCTCAGATTATTTGTTCAGCATACAGATTGTATAAGTACATTGAAAGAACACAACACTGACACACACCTTTCCTAACTTTAAACCACACAGTATCCCCTCATTCTGTTCGAACAACTGCCTCTTGATCCATGTACAGGTTCCTCATGAGCACAATTGAGTGTTCTGGAATAGTCATTCTTGGCAAAGCTATCCATAATTTGTTATAATCCACATAGTTGAACACCTTTGCATAGTCAATAAAATGCAGGTAAACACCTTCTGGTATTCTCTGCTTTTAATCTCTTTCAGCCAGGATCCATACGACATCAGCAATGATACCCTTGGTTCCATATCCTCTCCTGAGTCCAGCTTGAATTTCTGGCTGTTTCCTGTCTATGTATTGCTGTAATAGCTTTTGACTGATCTTCATCAAAATTTTACTTGTGCATGATATTAATGGTATTGTTCAATAATTTCCATGTTTAGTGGGATCGCCTTTCTTTGGAATGGGCACAAATATGGATCTCTTCTAATCTGTTGGCCAGGTAACTGTCTTCCAAACTTCTTGATGTAGACAAGTAAGCACTCCCAGTGCTGTACCCGCCTGTTGAAAGATCTCAATTGGTATTCCGTTAATTCCTGGAGCCTTGTTTTTTGCCATTGCATTCAGTGCAGCTTGGACCTCTTCCTTCAGTACCATCATTTCCTGATCATATGCTACCTCCCGAAATGGTTAAATGTCAACCAATTCTTTTTGGTATAGTGACTCTGTGGATTTCTTCCATCTTCTTTTGATGCTTCCTGTGTCATTTAATAGTTTCTCTGTAGAATCCTTCAGTATTGCAAGTCGAGGCTTGACTTTTTTCTTCAGCTCTTTCAGCTTGAGAAATGCTGAGGATGTTCTTATCTTTTGGTTTTCTAACTCCAGGACTTTGCACATATCAGTATAATACTTTACTTTGTCTTCTTGAACCACCCTTTGAAATCTTCTGTTCAGCTTCTTTACTTCATCATTTCTTCCTTTTCCTTTAGCTACTCAGTGTTCAAGAATGAGTTTCAGAGTCTCTTGTGACATCAGTTTTGGTCTTTTCTGTCTTGTCTTTTTAATGACCTCTTGCTTTCTTCCTGTATGATGTTCTTGATGTCATCCCACAAATCTTCTGGCCTTTGGTCATTATCGTTCAATGAGAGAAATCTATTCTTGAGGCGGTCTTTAAATTCAGGTGGGATATACTCAAGGTCATACTTTGGCTTTCATGGGCTTGTTCTAATTTTCTTCATTCTGTTCTGCAGTCGGTCCCTGGCCTTTTTGTGACTGATGATATTGAACTTTTCCATCATCTCTTTCTATTATGTAGTTGATTTGATTCCTGTGTATTCCATCTGGTGAGGTCCATGTGTATAGTCACTGTTTATGTTGTTGAAAAAAGGTATTTGCAAAAAAAAAAAAAATTGCCGTTGAGTCAATTCCAACTTATAGCAACCCTGTAAGACTGAGTAGAACTGCTGTATAAGGTGTTTTTTTTTTGTATACATCAATAGTATATTTTCATATTTAAATAACCTTGAATTTATATATTAACTACAGTTATTTATCCATTCATATTTTAAAAAAGAGTCTGGAACACCCTGATCTTTCATAAGTAAATTTTATACATTGCTCCTAGTTTTTAAATGCCACATCATTTAAATAAAAACAACAATGATTTTGAAGGACATATAATTTAGAAGAATAGCTCAATTAAATGTTCTAAAACAAATAGATAATTGATAAATATGAACTAGAATAACAGTTCAGTATGTTCTATGCATATAAATTAAATAGCATTGTAGGATGTCTACTATTAAAATTACTTATTAGAGATAATAGAATTTCCATTCATGGATTAACATGCTGTTCTAAAGTATTACATGTACGATTGGCATTGCACTAGAAAATGTACTGCATTAAAGTTATAGGACATCTCTAGCTCAATATGGCATTTTAAATAATTCGTACATAAAGAAATTTCACAGTTTTAGTACATAAAATATATTAATACATATACAAGTTGTTGTTAGATGCCATCAGGTTGATTTTTCCTCATAGCAACCCTCTCTACAACAGAACGAAACACTGCTCAGTCCTGCACCACCGTCACAACTGCTGTTGCAGCTACTGTGTCAATCTGTCTCCTCTTTTTTGCTGACCATCTTCCTTACCAAGCATGACATCCTTCTCTAGGGTCTGATCCCTTCTGATAGCATGTCCAAAGTATATGAGACAATGTCTAGCCATCTTCACTTTCAAGGAGTACTCTGGCTGTACTTCTTCCGAAACAGACTTGTTTATTCTTCTGGAAATCCATGATATAGTCAATGTTGTTCACCAGCACCATAATTCAAAGACATCAATTCTTCCTCGGTCCTCCTTGTTCTTTGTCTAGCTTTTGCATGCATATAAAGAAACTGAAAATATCACTGCTTGGGCCAGGGGCACCATAGTCCTCAAAGTGACATCTTTGCTTTTTAACATTTTAAAGAGGTGTTTTGCAGATTTGCCCAATGCAATATGTTGTTTGATTTCTTGACTGCTGGTTCTACAGTCATTGATTGTGGATCCAAGTAAAATGAAATCCTTGACAACTTCAATCTTTTCTCCATTTATCAAGATGCTGCTTTTCGGTCCAGTTGTGAGCATTTTTGTTTTCTTTATGTTGAGGTATAATCCATACTGAAGGCTGTACTCTTTTATCTTCAACAGCAAGTGCTTCAAGTCCTCTTTACTTTTAACAAGCAAGGTTGTGTCATTTGCATATTTCAGGTTGTTAATAAGTGTTCCTTGAATCCTGATGCCACATTCTTCTTCATATCGTCCAGCTTCTGGAGTTATTTGCTCAGCAGACAGATTGAATAAGTATTGTGAAAGGATACAACCCTGACACACACCTTTCTTGATTTGAAACCACACATCATCCCTCTTGGTCTATGTACACATAATCATTTGTGTTATATAGTTTCCTAGTACATTCAACCACTTCCTGGGTAGTCAAACTACTATGCTGAGAATTGCATAACTGGTTCTTCATGTTGATAAGGTTGGAAATAAGGAAATCAAGAAAACTAAAGCATGGTAAGAAGGAAGGCTTTAGATCCTTCTATTACCCTGACGTGGCCTTGATGGCTCAGTGGTTAAGAGCAACCTCTGCTGATCAAAAGGTTGGGAGTTCAAATCTACCAGATGCTCCTTGGAAACCCTATGGGGCAGTTCTATTCTGTCCTACAGGGTCACTATGGGTCAGAATTGACTCAATGGCAATGGGTTTGGTGTTTTTTTTTTTTTTTTTTTTGGTTTTACCCTGACAATGAAGGGATCACTGCAAGAATAAGTAAACTTTGTAGAATAAAGACAGCACGTTAAATTATAACTGAGAAAGAATAAGCTACCACTGCAGACCAAGAGAAAACCTTGGAGACATAGTGATTAAGTGGTATGGCTGCTAACCAAAAGGGTGACAGTTCGAATCCACCAGGTGCTCCTTGGAAACTCTATGGGACAGTTCTACTCTGTCCTATAGGGTCACTACGAGTCAGATTTGACTCGACAGCAACGGGTTTGGCTTTTTGGGGGCGGGAGGGGATAGACCAAGAAGAATGGAGAGAATGAGTGCTACATGGAGTATAATTATATGAAGCTTACTATTATACTTTTTATTAAATGGTATTTCAGACCATTCTTAACAGCAATGTTAGATATTACACTCTCAGTCTCCTGTTTTCCTACGTTTATATTTAACTTAAGCAGCTCCTTACTTCCTTCATCGTGCCTTTTTCAGAGGTGCTTTTCTTGCTTTCCAAATTTAACTCTCTTACTTTCTGAACTTTTCCCTCTTTGGATCATACTTTGCTAATTATCCTTTTCTAGAGTATTCTTTTTACTTCTAGAATAGTCTTTCCCTTAAGTCTTTCCTTGTCATTGCTCTCCTCCTTAGCCTACAAATTGGCCCAATCCATTAGCCTAAGCATTCTCTTGCTTTGATGCTATCTTACTTTCAAAAGGCTGAATTATGTCTTCCCATTCACTACTAAACATCTTCAGGATATAATCTACGCCAACTCTTTACACACCCTCAAATCTCTCTCTGAAACCTATTACTACACTTATACTATTCCAGCCATACTAGTCTTGCAAATTCTATTACCTATTTTTTACTGTTATGCTAACCCTATTCTCTGCATAATTTGATACTCTTGAATACTCCCTACTCTACTTTACTCTACTCTACTTCATGACACTCTCTAGAGACTTTGTTTTTATGTTTTCAAACTCTTCTGTTGTTTTCTCCATCTTATCATGCCCCCTTAATCATTGTTGTTGTTCAGGATTATTTTTACACTATCTACTTCCTTTGGGTAATTCCACTAATCACTTTAGCTAAATTTTATGCTGATGCGTGTGTGTGTTGATGAAGTGAAGGTGGAATCAGGAGATAGAGAGATAATAAATAGATATAACTGAACTTTTCTATGTAAGTAGTCTGTAGACAAATACTTTACAGTCAAATGTTAAAAATCATATTTATAATTATCCTGGAGTTGTAACTCTGCAGAGTAATATCTTAATTAAAAAAAAAAAACAGCTTATACATTGTGTTCTTGCTAACCAAACCAAATCCCTCCTGTCAAGTTGATTCTGACTCACAGCGACCATAAAAGGACAGAGTAGTTTGCCCCCATAGGGTATCCAAGCAGCACCTGGTGGATTCGAACTGCTGACCTTTTGGTAAGCCGTCAAGCCCTTGACCACTACGCCACCTAGGTTGACTTACAAGTTACCAGATAATCAGTATTACCATTTATGACAAAGTTCATACTTTCTAGTAAGTTATATAATTAAAATATATATATATATATAATTAAAAAAAACACTGATAGGCTTTATAATATATATCCTTATTTGCTCCTCAACTGTAATTCATTTAATACTAATCTTTGAGTATGAAAGGCCATTTCATGACTCCATATGTTTCCGTATGCTTGTCCTCCTAACTGAAATGTTGTTCCTGCAATTTTCTTTCTGCATTTGTCCTACTCAACTTTTAAGATCCACTTCAAATGTTTCTTCTCTAAGGACTTTTTGATTCACCCAGGTAAGGTTAAGAGTTTTCTAATGAAAGTTGTTTTATTTTTTTCCTTCCTTTTCTACCTCATTACTTTTATTTATTTTCCTTCCCTTATGCATTGTTTCAGGCCTCCATGATAATATTGATTTGAAATGGCAAAAAAACAAGCATTCTTGTCTCATTCCCTATTGCAAGGAAAATTGTTCAGTATTCTATCATTTGATAGTATGTTGTCTCTGGGTTTTCTCAAGATACCCTTTTTATCAGATTTGGGAATTTTCATCTATTTCCCATGCATCTGCAGGAGGACTTGAGTATTGTTTTCATAGGCTAAGCTCATCTTGGGCAGCTCCATTCTGCATAGCTTTTATTTATCTCTTATACAAATAACATAGGTAGCTATACTCTCCACAAAACAATAGAAGCAACCCAGGAGAACCAGAAGAAACATATCTCTTAAGGCCTAGGGTTGAAACCTGTACACTGTCACTTTTATACTCCCCCTCCGTGTTTTTTTTTTTTTTTTTCCAAAGCAAATCATGTGGTCTAATTCAAAGTGATTCAGAGAAGAGAAATGATTTGGGGTCATTACCGAAATCTGCCACACATATATTTCAAATTGATTACTATTTATATCAATCTGATGTGTTAGTTTAGAAATGTTTGTAATATAATATGCATATACTTTTTTTTTTTTGCAAATGTATCCATACTACACAACACAGAGTGTAATACTTTAACTTGATTGCCATAAACCATATGTGGATAAAAAAACAAACAAAAATCAAACTAACACCCTCTACTAAACAGCCACGCGCACACACACACACACACACACCTTATTATATACAGCAAAATGAAGATTTCGTTTTTTTGGAAATTTCCACTTTAATGATTCATATTTCTTCCTTTGTTAGTGGTAGCTTCTGTGTACCATTAAACTGCCTCTCAGAAAGTATATTCAAGTCTTGTGGGGCAAAATAACAAAACAATATAACCAAAAGAGAGAAACTTTTATTTTCAATTTAGATGTACATAACAGCATCAATAAAAATCAAGCTGGAAATATTGTTTTAATGCCAAATTTAAGCTATTTTGCTGAACTTCATTTATATTAATATTTAGCATTTGATTTTGTGACTCCCTAGGTGAAGATTACAAAGTTCAAATTAAACCAGATCAAATAATTTCTTGCTTTGTAGTATATTTCGTTATTATATTGCTCAAATTGTATCCAGGAAGTGCTAAAAGCATATATTAAAAATGGAAATAAAAGTCATGTTATTGCTTTGTTTTTAGTATGTCCAATAACCTGATTCATTACAAATTATTTGAAATTATATTCAAAGTACCCTATTAGCTCAATAATTAGAGACTTTTATTCTCCACTTTGCCTTTTCCTTTCTCTTCCATCCATAATATTTTCCTTGATAAATTTACAAAGGGCTATATTCAAACACTTGTTGAAATTTTCTCCAATTAGCTTTCCCAAAATATATTCTTGTTTGTACCTCCCCATTTGGTATTCTCAAATAGATTATCTCGATTGTCTCTATGGGTAGATAGCTTCAAGGTCTCTGTACCATACTAAAGAGGGACCTTTATAACTAGAAAAATCATAGCCCTGACCTACCTCCTCCTTCTAGAAATGGGCTGCAAGCCTCTGAGATATAGATTCAAAGGGCTATAAAGTGGCAATCATCTTTTACCACTGAAAAGACCATATTTTGTCATTCCAAAGTTACAGATAAGTCTCTGTGAAAAGGAATTTGTAGAGTTAGCACCTTACCTTGCAGGTGGTGTTTTAAACAAAAAGAGAGACTTGGAGTCAAATCAAGCGTCCACCATATACTAACTGTTAAACCTTGACCAAAGTATTTAATGTGACTCAAAATTACTTAACATTACTCAATTCCTGGATAAAAATAGCCCCAAATAGTGTGATTATGATAGATAAGTAGGAATATGTATATAAACTCTTTGCATATTGAATAACACTTCATAAATGCTTGATAAACGGTAGCCATATCTCTGTAGAAGAAAGGAGCAGACCCTTACGTCCTTTTGTTGAAGGTAGGAATGATACTAGAATTGGGATAAATTTCATTCACGTTGATCAAAAATAAATACCGGTTTACCCGCATTCTACGAAGATCAGAAAAGAAGATGAAGTCCATAGAAAGGTTATTGCTCTGTGATATACACTAAAATGGGGTCATCCAATTCTACTCTGAAGGACTCTTTCATCCAACACCAATGCTGGAATTTTGAACTTTAGTGGAAGAGGAAACCAAAACTCCACAGTATTTTTTTTTTTTTTTTTTTGTAGATGAGAGATGAGAACACATCAAACTATCCCATCAGGAGAGAGCCTAAAGAGGACCAGCAAAGGACAGTCCATATGAGGCAGCATGGTAGACCATTACCAAAGTAATCACACCAACAGAAAGGAGGAAAGGTATAGCTCAACTGTAGGGCAATGCCCATGGGTTACTGCAACAGATCCAAAGGGGTTCACAGAGAACATCACAATACAAAAACTCATCAAGGGATTGAAGGCAGGAAATTTTCCTTGCAGATGGACACTGGATCAGTAGGAAATTTGGAATTTCATGTCTCTGTAATTTTTCTGTTGCAGATTTATGTATTTTTTTAATAATTTTCTGGTACATTATTGTAAATATATTTGCAAGTTGAGATTCAGTATGGTGCCACTTTATAACGCTATCAAATGATGAGACTATTCTAGCTTCCTGGATAAGGAATTGATCTGCAATAATGCACTTGTTTAAAACAATCTAGCAATCTTGTTTCTTTCTTTTTTGTTTG
This sequence comes from Elephas maximus indicus, assembly GCF_024166365.1. Taxonomy (NCBI): domain Eukaryota; kingdom Metazoa; phylum Chordata; class Mammalia; order Proboscidea; family Elephantidae; genus Elephas; species Elephas maximus. The sequence goes on from NC_064820.1 coordinate 52,581,759, forward strand.
TTGTTCTGTTTTTGTAATATTGTTTAAAGAGAATCCAAAAGTAGTGGTTGCAGTTCCTAAAAGATATGAATCACTTTTATTAAATATTTTTTAGCTATATAGGAGACTAGTTATATTCCTTATTACAAAATAGAATTCATTTTAATGCTACCCAACAAATTGCTCAGTTACTTCCTATTCAACAGAAATACATAAATTTGCTAGGCTGAAATCAGTTTTCAAAAGGACCTAGCATAATTGGCCATAGGTCAGCATTAGAAAAACATGTCTAAATACAGTGAATTTATGCTATGCTTTTTTCACTCTGTGCTCATAAAAATTGATGTTTAAGAAGCATCATCAAAAAACACTAATAGCCTTCCCATTTTACAAAAGAAAATTGAAATTGTAAGGAAAATAAAATGCTTTTCCCTAATTCATCTAGCAAGAGGATAGTGAAATTGAATAATAAATGCAGGTATTCTAATTCTTATTTAATTTCCATCATGCCAGGCTCCCTTTTTGCTTGTATATTACAATAAACTCCCTCAGAACTGCTGGCTCAGGCAAGATATTTTAGGAAATTTTAATACCTACAAAGGAAATTAATATTGCTATCCCACTCGGAAGATATGAAAGTAAAAAAAAAAAAAAAAAACTGAGTGGGCAAGCATTGTACTAGCCACTTAACGGCTAAATTGAAAATAATAGAAGCAATTATTCAGAATGCATGTTTGTTTACTCAATATTCTAAGTCTAAACTTTTGATTCCCCTAATAGACACTGGCTTTATTTTTAATTTTTTCCCCCTTAAAAAGAAAACTTTCTGTATTACCTAAAAGCACTCAATATGATTTATATAAATGTCATATTTACAAAGGATCTAAATTGCATTTTATAAACTGTGGATTATGAGCAATTGATCCTATTTAGTGAGCTCACTGTGCCGATTTTTGTGTCCTGTCTCTCTTGAATTACTTTCATGTTGATGTCCACAGGCAACTTGAGAATTGGGAACAGCTCTGAAATACAGAAGTAGAAAATTCTATGCTTGTCCATACACAGTAACGTTAACAAGATTGGATTTAAAGTAGATGAAATAAAGTTACAAGAAATGAAAGGAAGTAAGAGCAGATCACACATAAAAGAGAATGGGGAGAGACAGAGAGATGGCTTAGTGGAGTTAAGGAAGCTAAAGAGTATATAGATTCTGAAGGTAAAGCCACTAATTCCACTGTCAAACCTGCTAGAGGCAGCTACCCCAGAGCAGCCTTAGAGGAGAGGAAACCTACATCAGTTTAACAAGGATCTTCCCTTACTTCCTTACTAAAACTAAGAAGAAAAAAAGGAAAAGCTATTGTCATATACCCAGCATCATATTAAGTGCCAAAAAAAATTGCATAATAGATTAGCTGAGATCTGAGTTTTATAGATTGGGGAAATTTTAGAACCTTCCCAAAATAGGCCATTTTACTCTATGCAATAAAATTGAAGCCCAGATAGGCTCTAGCGCAATTTTCAAGGGCACAAATCCTGTTACAAATTTCAAACACTTAGCTCCTAAGTGTCCAAATTACTGTTCAAATTTGAATCACAATCCTTCCTATATTATTTCTCTAAATTCAAAGCACATTGTTAAATGTGACTATTCATGAAAGATCAAAGGCAAAGTCTCTAAAAATGGATAAATTCTTAAACCTAAAATACATTAGATTTTAAATCATTTCACATTAAATTAAAAGTATCCACTAAGGGTCTCTGATTTGAGGAGGTATGCCTAATGGCTAAAAGGACAGACTGAACTCTAGCACCAAAGGGGTTGTGTAGACACACACAGAAACTCTGCTTTTATTTCATAGAAAAAAAATCTCTCCCAGGAATTTAGGTCTGTTTTCATTACTGCCTTCATTTTACTAGAGAAACATTTGATATTCCAAATGAATTAGAATAAAAAGGTAGCTGAGATCACACGTCCTATTCAAACTGCTAACCTTTTGGTTAGCAGCCGTAGCTCTTAACCACTGTGTGGCCAGGGCTTCCATCTAAAATCTAGGTGGGTTTAAAACTGTAAATTCAATCTGATATACCTCAGTTGTATACGTAAATATTAATAGGTCATGTAAGGAGCCCAGGATACGTACAGCTCAAAGAAGGTGCTCAAAATATACTTTTCAACTCTCAAAAATTGACCAAAAATTTTAGTTTAAGAGGTTTCTGTACAATGGTAAAATTTTTTTTAAGAAGGAAAATAAAAAATACAAGAAACTTCAATAGGTGCAACAACTGAGTAAGAAGAGAGCCACAAAAAAAAAAAAAAAAAGAGAATGAATCACAGAGAGATAGTATCTTAGTTACCAAGTGCTGCTATAACAGAAATACCACAAGTGGGTGGCTTTAACAAATAGAAATTTATTTTCTCACAGTTTAGGAGGCTAGAAGTCCAAATTCAGGCCACCGACTCTAGGGGAAGGCTTTCTCTCTCTGTCGACTGGGAAGGTCCCTGTTTCTCTTCAGCTCCTAGTCTTTGTTTCCTTGGTGATCTTCATGTGGTATGGCATCTATCTTCCCCCGTCTCTGTTTGCTTGCTTAATCTACTCATTTATAGCTCAAAAGAGACTGATTTAAGACACACCCTACACTAATGAAACCTGTTGCTGTGGAGTGAATTTTGACTCATAGGGACCTATAGGACAAAGCAGAACTGCCAACATTTTGGTTAGCAGCCAAACTCTTAACCACTGCGCCACCAGGGCTCCTCCCTATGCTAACACTACTTCATTAATATAACAAATAAAACCCATTCCCAAATGGGATAGTAACCACTATAGGGGTTAGGATTTACAACACATATTTTGGAGAGACACAATTGAATCCATAGTATTCCACAATTTGGTCTCCCAAAATTCATGTCCTTCTCACATGCAAAACACATTCACCACATCACATCATCCCAAAAGTCTTAAATCAACTCCAAGTTCATGATCTCAACTTCTGAATCATTTAAATAAAATATGGGTGAAACATTAGGCATATTCCAACCTGGGATAAAAACGCTCTTACTCTGTGAACCTGTGAAATTCACAAGTTATCTGTTTCCGCAGCTCAATGGTGGACCAGACACAAGGTAGACATTTCCATTACAAATGAGAGAAATTGGAGGGAAAGAAGGGATAATGGGCACCAAGCAAGTCCAAAACCCAGCCTTACATTAACTCTCGATGCTTGAAAATAATCCTCTGTTTTCCAGGGCCATCTGGGAAATGAGCCTACCCAATAGACACTGGGTACTGGCCATGCTGTCTGGATTCTTGGTGGAGGCCTCACTCTCCTAGTCCACCTGAGTGGTGACCCACCACCCCCGCCACACACCAATCTGGTCCTGGCAGACTCTGTTCTCCTGTCCCTTGGACATGGCAGCTCTGCCTCCTCAGCTGTAAGGCAGTGACCGATCCTCTTTGTCCACAAATAGTAGCCCCACATTCCAGAACCGAGTTGATGTAGATCTGACTCTTTGAAGTCTAAGAGACTGTGGGCTCTACCCTTTGAGATCCAGGAGACCATGGCTCAACTCTTTGAAACCAAGGCAGTCTTGCTTCCCATGCTCCTTCCAACAGTTCTTTTGATCTCCAAACTGCTCTAGTGAAGGTCCTTTTCTTTCCTTGGAGGACAACAGTTGTAGCTCCTTTGGCTTGATTCAAACCTAAAGAATTCCAAGAGGCAGACAACTTTCCTGCCATCCATTTTGTCTCTGTACCTTCAGTCTAAACTAACGGGTTTTATGCTGTTGCAGTTGATTAGATCCATCAATAACATGCTTAATCTTTTTAACAAAAAATTACGTAGCCATGTGCTTGGTTCTGGGACATGTGTCCTTAGTTTGTACAACAGAATTATCCAAATCCTTAAGTTTTGTTTTCATATTGCACAGTTCATTTTTAAGACCATCTCTTGCCTTTTGTATTTTACTACAAGTGGCATATTTTACTGAAAGTGGCAAGGGGAAACCATGCTACTATATCTGCCACTGACACTCCAAGCACCATTGGATCAGACATATCTTATGGCCCAAGTTGCAGAGTGGCTTGCAAGGCAGCCTGAACCTGTTATAGAGCCTTCTCTTGTTTTGGGCCCCACTCAAAACTAGCAGCTTTTCAAGTCACTTGATAAATAGGCCAAAGTAACACACCCAAAATTGATGTATATTGCCTCCAAAATCCAAAGAGGCCCCCAGGCATTGTGCCTCCCTTTTTATGAGGGGTCAGATATTATAGTTTATCCTTTACTTTTTAAGGAATATCTTGGCGTGCCCAATATCACTGGACACCTAGAAATTTCATTGAGGTGGAAGGTGTCTGGATTTTTGTCAGGTTAATTTTCCACCCTCTAGCATGCAAATGGAAACCCTGGTGGCATAGTGGTTAAGTACTACAGCCACTAACAAAAAGGTCAGCAGTTTGAATCCACCAGGCACTCTTTAGAAACTCTGTGGGGCAGTTCTACTCTGTCCTATAGGGTCACTATGAGTCAGAGTAGACTCGATAGCAGTGGGTTTTTTGTTTTTTGGTTTAGCATGCAAATGTCTTATCAATAAGTCCAGAGTCACTGACACTTCTTCATTACTAGGTCCAATCTTCATGTCATCAATGTAGTGGACCAATGTGATGTCCTGTGGAAGGGAAAGGTGATCAAGAGCCCTGTGGACTTATATTATGACATAGGGCTGGAGAGTTGATATACTGCTGAGGTAGGACATGAAGGTGTATTATGGGCCTTGCCAGCTGAAGGAAACTACTTCTGATATTCCTTCAAAACTAGATCAAGGAAAAGGCATTGGCCAGATCAATAGCGGTATACCACACAACAGGAAATGTAAAATATAATTTTCTCAAGCAATAAAATCACGTCTAGAACAACAGCTGCAATTGGAGTCACCACCTGGTTAAGTTTAAGATAATCCACTGTCATTCTCCAAGATCCGTACGTTTTTTCCACAAGCCAAATAGGCAAGTTGAATGGGGATATGGTGTGAATCACCACCTCTGCATCCTTCAGGTCCTTGATGGTGGCCATGATCTCTGCAAACCCCTCCAAGAATACGGTATTTCTTTGGTTTACTATTTTCCTAGGTATAGGCAATTCTAATGGTTTCCACTTGGCTTTTCCTACCATAATAGCCCTTACTCCACTTGTCAGGAATGTACTGTGGGGCTTCTGTTAAATCAACGAGAAACACAGTGCAGCCAAGTTGACACACAACCAAGTTGGCACACAATGGTATATTCAATATTCTTCGCCAACACCACAGTGCTAAGGCATTCATTCTTCTTCAGTCTTCCTGATTCATCATTCAGCTTTCATGTGTGTATGAGACGAATGAAAACATCATAGCTTGGGTCAGGCACTTCTTAAAGTGACGTATTTGCTTTTCAACACTTTAAAAAGGTCTTTTGCAGCAGATTTCCCCAATGCAATATGTCGTTTGGTTTCTTGACTGCTGCTTCCATGGACTTTGATTATGGATCCAAGTGAAACAAAATCCTTGACAACTTCAATATTTTCTCTGTTTATCATGATGTTGCTTGTTGGTTCAGTAGTGATGATTTTTATTTTTTTTATATTGAAGTATAATACATACTGAAGGCAGTTATCTTAGTTCTTCATCACTAAGTACTTCCAGTCTTCGTCCCTTTCAGCAAGCAAGATTGTGTCACCTGCATATTGCAGGTTGTTAATAAGCCTTCCACAAATCCTGATGCCATATTTTTCTTCATATAGCCCATACACTTGTTTTATAGGCCTCTCTAATCTTTGGCTGAAAGGTGGACTTTTGAAGTGGCTTCATTTCTGAGTCAGCAGGCTGTCCAATGTCCAGAGACACATGAGTTCCACCAGTCTCTGTCAGATCAGTAAGTCTTGTCTTTTTGTTTGTTTTTAATGTAAATATGGTTCTACATATTGTTCCTGCTCTGTCCGGGACTCTCTACTGCAATCCCTGTCAACGTGGTTGGTGATGGTAGCTGGGCACCATCCAATTATTCTGGGCTAAGGCTGTTGGAGGCTGTGTTCATGTGATCCATTAATCCTTTGAAGTAATATTTTCTTTGTGTCTTCTGTTTTTTTCATTCTCCTTTGATCTGGAAGGGATAGAACCAATAAATGTATCTTAGATGGCTGCTTTTAAGACCCCAGGTACCACTCACCAAAGTAGGACATAGAATATTTTCTTTATGAACTATGTTATGACATTTGACCTAGATGTTCCCTGAGACTAAGGTCCCCAGTAACTTGGTTCCCCAAGGTGTTTGGATGTGTCTAGTAAATGTCTATGACTTTAACTTGGTCAAGTGGTGCTAACTTCCCTTACATTGTGTGCTGTCTTTCTCTTCATAAATGAATAATTTCTTTTATAAGGATCAGCACAAAGTTGGTTCCTATAAGTTGAAGGTTAAAGGTGTCCCAAATGTCTAAATTTTTCAAGCTGCTGTACCACTCCATCATCTTTAACATCAACTGCTCTTTCTTGCCTCAGTACTCTCCCTCCTGTCTTTGGGTTCCCTACTTCCTTGCAATGTCTCACAGAGCTCATGAACCACATAAAGGAAATGGCCCAAGTGGTTGCAAAGGCTGGCAAGGGCCAAATTCATGGGTCAGGTGTAGACTTCTCCCTCGTCCTCAGGCTCTGTCCAAAGGCACTCAGCTTTCTTGGTCTGTGGGCCAGGAAGCCCACCATGCTGTCTCCTGTAGATTTCTGCTGCCAGTCTCTGCTGCAGGTCTCTTTTTATTTGGTGGTGGTGGGCTTTACTCTTTGCTCTGGAAATGGATCTTTTTAAAGACAAAACTGACCAATTCCCCTGGTAGGCCACAATTACCCTATCACATAATCACCTTGATGCAAATTACAAGACCATGGCTAGAAAGGCCACATACAAAAGTAGTTAATTCACTGTGCTTTACCAAAGTTAACTCCTATTTACTGTCTAGTAAGTGATTTCTCCTCTCCACCTCTGACTTCTCTCGTAACCATCAAAGGTTTTTTTCTGTGTGTAAAACTTTCCTTGAGTTTTTATAATAGTGGTCTCATACAATATTTGTCCTTTGTGATTGACATAGTACCCTGATGGTGTAGTGGTTAAGAGCTATGGCTGCTAACCAAAAGATCAGCTGTCCAAATCCACCAGCTGCTCCTTGAAAACCCTATCGGGCAAATCTATTCTGTCCTATAGGATCACTATCGGTGGAAATCAACTGGATGGCGACAGATTTGGTTTTGTGTGTGTGTGTGTGTGTGTGTAGTTGACTTATTTCACTCAGCATAATGATTTTTTTTTTTTGACTGCTTCTTCCATGGGCATTGATTATGAATCCAAGTAAAATAAAATACTTGACAACTTCAATCTTTTCTCCATTTATCATGATGTTGCTTATTGGTCCAGTTGTGAGGATTTTTGTTTTCTTTATGTTGAGATGTAATCCATAGTGAAGACTCTAGTCTTTGACTTTCATCAGTTAAGTGCTTCAAGTCCTCTTCCTTCTCAGCAAGCAAGTTTGTGTCATCTGTATAACGCAGGTTGTTAATAAGGCGTTCTCCAATCCTGATGTGTGTTTTCCTTTATATAGTCTATCTTTTCAGATTGTTTGCTAAGCATACAGGTTGAATAAATATGGTAAAAGGATACAACCTTGACGCACAGCTTTCCTGACTTTAAAGCACAAAGCATCCCTTTATTCTTTTGGAACAACTGCCTCTTGTTCTATGAACAGATTCCACATAAGCACAGTTAAGTTTTCTGGAATTCTCGTCCTTTGCAATATTATCCATAACTTGTTATGACCCTCACAGTCAAATGCATTTACATAGTCAATAAAACACAGGTAAACATCTTTCTGGTATTCTCTGCTTTCAGCCAAGATCCATCTGACATCAGCAATGATATTCCTCATTCCATGTCCTCTTCTGAATCTGGGTTGAATTTCTGGCAATTCCCTGCTAATATATTACTGCAACTGCTTTTGAATGAGCTTCAGCAAAATTTTAATAGCGTGTGATATTCATAATATTGTTTGATAATTTCCTCTTTCTGTTGGACCACCTACCACTCTTTCAGAAGGTTAATATACAAAAATTAATCACTTTCCCATACCCAGCAATGAACAGCTGGATTTTGAAATTAAAATACACACTCACACAAACAATACCATTTACTATAATACCAAAAAGAAAAAAAAAATTGAAATACTTAGGTATAAAGCTAACAATGTATGCACAGGATCTATATGCAGAAAATTGCAAAAATCAAATGAAAAAAATCAAAGAAGATCTAAATAAATGGAGAGACAGTGTATGTTATAATGTTAATTCTTCCTAAATTTATTCCACAAAATTCCAATTAAAAAATATTTTGTAAATATTGATGAAATTCTTTAAAAGTTATATGGAAAGGCAGAAGACCTAGAATAGCCAAGACAATATGAAAGAAGAAGAACAAAGTTGGAGGACTCACACAACCTGATTTCAATACTTACTATACAGCTTTAATCAAGGCAGTGCGATACTGGTGTACACAATCATCCCTGTTTTATATGAGAAAAACATTAGACAAATCCCAAGTGAGAATTTATACTATACAATATGTAACCAATACCCTCAAAACTGTGATAAAAAACATGGAAATTCTGAGGTTGGGATCAAGATAGCAGAATAGTCAGGTGCTCCTGTCGTCCATCTTACAACAAAGACTTGGAAAAACAAATGAAGCCTTTATATATGACAATTTAGGAGCCCTGATCAGCAAAGGCAAAACTGAAGAGTAGGACTGAACGGCAGGGGGAAGGACAGGCAATTCAAAAGCTGTGGTGAAGTGCCAGTCCCAAAGTTGCCAGTGCCCTGCTGCCTGGGTCAGCTGGCTCATGTGGGCTGAGGTGAACACCAGCATTTGGGACACTTCTCACCACATCGGGTGAGGCCAGCTGGCAGCAAGTCTGCACACACCTCCAGAGCAGGATGGAAGCTGCACTGCACAGGCAAAAGTTAAGTGCCAGGATCTAACCTACCACATGGGAGCGAAATAACCACTCCCCCTCAGAGTTTCACCCACCTCCACACCCCGCTCCACTCTGACACCAGTCCAGCAGTATTCAACAACTGCCACATTACCTAAGCCTGAAACTCAGGGCTTTCCATGGCCACATCAGTCTCGCAGCTTTAAAATATGCCACAACCCATAAGCCAGGAATTCAGGGCAGGTTGCGAGGCCTTGCCCCTTTGCTCAGCCACCAGCGTAAGGGGTCCACAGACTTGCATCACCCTTCACCCTGCCTAGACCTGTGTAGTCCGATTAAACACCATATGCCCTTGTTAGCATAAAACAGGAGGGTATACACCTGAAGCCCATTTTCAACTGCAGCAACCAAGGGAAAGCTGTAGATTCATGACATTTGACACCACCCTGTCCTTTAAGCAGGGGCCTCACCTACTCACACCAGGGCCTGAGGGTGATGGTACCACCCACTGCATCTAGCCACCCACGACAGGGGTCTGAGAATAAGTGGTGTCTCCCAGTCCCTCCAGCCAACAGCACTGGGTGCCCAAGGACTGGTGCAATATACCCCCACTACATGCTCACGGACACACCCTCCATCCAGGCATCCAGCGACAGTTGTCAGCCCCCTGCTCTGCTCCACAAATAGCCCCCTACTGTAGCCAGTTACTTGTGTCTGCTTCAGACATTCCTATGCAGCCCTGCCTGTCTAGGACTGTAGGTGAGAGCCTGCACCACAAACTTAGTGACCAATGACTTGAACACCTGGGCCACACCCACATAAAAAAAGTGAACAGACTCCTGGGCTCTCATGCCTAGTAGCTGCTTTAACCACCAGTAGACAGGACATGAGAACTTCAAAGATACCTATAATCAAAGTAGCGCACATGCCCAGCCTACTTGGGTATATCAAAACAAAACAAAAATTTAGGACCGGTAAATAAACATAAAATAAATAAATAAATATAATAATGTATTGATGCTGCAGACAACAGTCAATATCAAAACATATAAAGAAGCAGGTAAAGCAGGTCACTTCAGCAAGTGACCAAAATAAAGAAGCAGAAAACTTGCCTGAGGAAGATAAGGTAATGGAACCACCTGAGTAAGAATTCAAAACACTAATATATAGAGCTCTCCAAGAGATCAGGAACAAGATCAGGCAAAACCCAGACCAAGCCAAAGAACACACAGACAAAGCAATACAGGAATTCAGGAAAACAATACAAGAACAAAACAATGAAATTAACAGGCTGATAGAAATCACACAGAGACATGCAACTAAAAATCCAAAAGATTAACAATAAAATTTCAGAATTAGAGAAATCAATATAAGGTTACAGGAGCAGAATTGAGGCAATGGAAGTCAGAATTAGTAAGATTGAAGGTAAATCCCTTGATACCAATTTATTTGAGGAAAAATCAGAAGAAAAGAAATTAAAAAATGAAGAAAGCCTAAAAATTACGTGGGACACTATCAAGATGAAAAACCTATGAGTAGTTGGAATACCAGAACAGGAGGTATAACAGAAAACACAGAGAGAATTGTTGAAGATTTGATGGCAGAAAGCTTCTCTGGTATCATAAAAGATGAGAAGATATCTATCCATGAAGCTCAATGAACCCCGTACAGGGTGGATCCCAAAAGAAAATCACCAAGACATATCATAATCAAACTTGCCAAAACCAAAGATCAAGCAAGAATTTTAAGAGTGGCTAGGGACAAATGAAAAGTCACCTACAAAGGAGAACCAATAAGACTAAGAAAGATCACAGACTTCAGTATGGATTGCACCTCAACATAAAGAAAACAAAAATCCTCACAACTGGACCAATGAGCAACATCATGACAAATGGAGAAAAGATTCAAGTTGTCAAGGATTTCATTTTACTTCGATCCACAATCAACAGCCATGGAGGCAGCAGTCAAGAAATCAAAAGATGCATTGCATTGGGTAAATCTGCTGCAAAGGACCTGTTTAAAGTGTTGAAGAGCAAAGACGTCACCCTGAAGACTAAGGTGCGTGTGACCCAAGCCATGGTATTTTCAATTGCATCATATGCATGTGAACACTAGATAATGAATAAGGAAGACTGAAGAAGAATTGACACCTTTGAACTGTGGTGTTGGTGACGAATATTAAATATACCATGGACTGCCAAAAGAATGAACAAATCTATCTTGGAAGAAGTGCAGCCAGAATGCTCCTCAGAGGCAAGGACGGCAAGACTGTATCTTACATACTTTGGACATGTTATCAGGAGGGATCAGTCCCTGGAGAAGGACATCATGCTTGGCAGAGTACAGGGTCAGCGGAAAAGAGGAAGACCCTCAATAAGGTGGATTGACACAGTGGCTGCAACAATGAACTCAAGCATAACAATGTTTGTAAGGATGGCTCAGGACCGGTCAGTGTTTCGTTCTGTTGTGCATAGGGTCGCTATGAGTCAGAATCAACTCGACAGCACCTAACAACAACAACAACAACAACAACAACTGACTATTCACCAGAAACCATGTAGGCAAGAAGCCAATGGGATGACATATATAAAGCCTTGAAGTATAAAAATTGCCAGCCAAGAATTACATATCCAGCAATACTGTCTCTCAAATATGATGGCGAAATTAGGTAACTTCTAGATAAACAGAAATTAAGAGAATTTGTACAAAGGAAACCAAAATTATAAGAAATATTAAAGGAAGTCCATGGTTAGAGAACAAACAATATCAGGCAATAACCCAAGACTAGAACACAGGACAGATCACCAAGTTATCAACTCTGATAGGGAAGTTGAAAAACAAGTCAAAGCTAAAAGACTGAACATAGGGAATCAGAGATATTAACATAAAAGGGATGATAATATCAAAACAAGAAACGATGTAATAAACAGTGTAGTCACAGAGCTTCCAAAAGAAGAGGAAGCTAAGGTGACATAAAGAAAGAAAAGATTGGTTTAAACTTAGGGGAAAAAAAGGTATATTTTAATGTAACCACAAAAAAAGCTAGCAAATCTACCCACCAAAATAAAAAAGAAGAAAAACATAAAGATTCAGGAAGCACAAAATCAACAGTAATGAAAAAGATGAAAAAAATATGTATATGTATAGACAAATGACTCAGCACAGAAAATCAAGTGGAACAAAATAACTGTCAACACTACAAAAAAAAAGAATCAAAATCACAGCACTAAACTCACACCTATCAATAATTACACTGAAGGTAAATGGGCTAAATGCACCAATAAAGAGACAGAAAGTGGCAGAATGGGCAAAAAAACACAATCCTTCTGTATGCCTCCTACAAGAGACACTCTTTAGACTCAAAGACACAAACAAACTAAAACTCAAAGGATGGAAAAAAATACATCAAACAACAACCAAAAATCAGCAGGAGTGGCAATATTAATCTCTGACAAAACAGATTTTAAAGCAAAATCCACCATAAAAGATAAGAAATGATGCTATATAATGATTAAAGGATCAAGACACCAGGAGGACATAACCATAATAAATATATACACACTCAATGACAGGGCTCAAAATACATAAATTAAACTCTAATGGCATTGAAAAGGGAAATAGACGGCTCCACAATAATAGTAGGAGACTTCAACACACCACTTTCGGTGAAAGAACATCTAGAAAGAAACTCAATAAAGATATGGAGGATATAAGTGTCACAATCAATCAACTTGACCTCATACACATATACAGAACACTCCACCCAACAGCAACCAAGTATACATTCTTTCCCTATGCACATGAAACAAAACTCTAGCCAATAGAATTCTACAGCATATTAAAAGAATAATTCATCATGACCAAGTAGGATTCATACCAGGTATGCAAGGATGATTCAACATTAGAAAAGCAATCAATGTAATCTATCACATAAATAAAACAAAAGATAAGAACCACACGATCTTATCAATTGACACAGAAAAGGCATTTGACAAAGTCCAATACCAATTCCTGATTAAAAAACTCTCAGCAAAATAGGAATAGAAAGGAAATTCCGCTACATAATAAAGGACATTCATACAAAGCAAACAGCCAACATCATTCTAAATGGAGAGACACTGAAAGCATTCACCTTGAGAACAGGAACCAGACAAGGATGCCCTTTATCACCACTGTTGTTCAACATTGTGCTGGAGGTCCTAGCCAGAGCAATAAGGCAAGAAAGAAATAAAGGGTATCCAAATTGGTAAGGAAGAAGTAAAAGTATTCCTATTCACAGATAACATGATCTTATATACAGAAAACTCCAAAGAATCCTCAAGAAAATTACTGTAACTAATAGATTTCCACAAAGTGTTGGGATACAAGATAAACATATGAAACTCAGTTGGATTCTGCTACATCAACAAAAAGAACTTTGAAAAGGAAATCATTAAATCAATACCACTTGCATTAGCCCCCAAGAAGATAAAGTACTTAGGAACAAATCTAACCAGGGACATTGAAGACTTATGCAAAGAAAACTAGAAAACATTACTGCAAGAAACCAAAACAGACCTACGTATGTGGAAAAAAATACCATGCACATGGATATGAATACTCAACGTTGTGAAAATGTCAATTCTACCCAAAGCGATCTACAGATACAATGTAATCCTGATTCAATTCCAATGAGATGTTTTAACAAGATGCAGAAACAAATCACCAATTTCATATGGAAAGTGAAGAGGCTCTGGAGAAGTAAAGGATTACTGAAGAAGAAAAAGAAAGTGGGAGGCCTCACATGACCTGATTTTAGAACCGATTATACCATCAGGGTAGTCAAAACAGCCTGGTACAGGTGCAACAACAGACAAATAGACCAATGGAACAGAATCGAGAACCCAGATGTAAATTCATCCACCTATGAGCAGCTGATATTTGACAAAGGCCCAGAGTCTATTAAATGGGGAAATGACAGTCTTTTTAACAAATGGTGTTGGCATAACTGTATATCCATCTGCAAAAAAAAAAATGAAACAGAACCCATACCTCACACCATACACAAAAACCAACTCAAAAATGGATCAAAGACCTAAATATAAAATCTAAAATGATAAAGATCATGGAAGACAAACTAATAGGGACAACTCTAGGAGTCCTAGTACATGGCATAAGTAGTATACAAACCATAACTAACAATGCACAAACACCAGAAGAGAAACTAGATAACTGAAAGCACTTAAAAATTAAACATGCTCATCGCAAGTCTTCACCAAAAGAGTAATAAGAGAACCTATAGACTGGGAAAAAATTCTTGGCTATGACATAACCAGTAAGGGTCTAATCTCTAAAATCTATAAGGTATTGCAACACCTGAACAACAAAAAGACAAAAAAATACCATTAAAAAAATAGGCAAAGAATATGAATAGACACTTCACCAAAGATAACATTCAGGCAGCTAACACACATGAGGAAATGTTCATGACCACTAGCCATTAGAGAAATGCAAATCAAAACTACAAGGAGGCACCATCTCACCCCAACAAAGCTGGCACTAATCCAAAAAAACACAAAATAACAAATGTCAGAGAGGTTGTGGAGAGATTGGAACTCTTAGGCACTGCCGGTGGGAATGTAAAATGGAACAACCACTTTGGAAAACAATTTGGTCCTTCCTTAAAAAGGTAGAAATAGAAATACCATGTGATCTAGTAATCCCACCCCTAGGAATATACCCGAGAAAAATAAGGGCCGTCACACGAATAGACATATGCATGCCCACGTTCATTGTGGCACTATTCACAATAACAAAAAGATGGAAACACTCTAAATGCCCATCAACTGACGAATGGATAAGCAAATTATGGTACATACACGCCATGGAATATTATGCAGTGATAAAGTACAAGGATGAATATGTGAAACATCTCACAACATGGATGAATCTGAGGGCATTGTGCTGAGTGAAATTAGTCAGTCACAAAAGGACAAATATTATATGAGACCACTACTATAAGAGCTTAAGAAAAGGTTTAAACACAGAAAAAAAAGCATTCTTTGATGGTTATGAGGGTGAGAGGGACGAGGAGGGGAAATCACAAACTAGATAGTAGACAAGGGTCAACTTCAGTGAAGGGAAGGACAACACACAATACAGGGGAATTCAGCACAACTGGACCAAAGCAAAAGCTAAGAAGTTTCCTGGACACACTCAAACACTCCGAGGGACAGAGTAGCTGGAGCTGGGGCCTGGGAACCATAGTTTCAGAGGACATCTAGGTCAATTGACATAACAAAGTTTATTAAGAAAATGTTCTACATTCCACTTTGGTGAGTGGTGTCTGGAGTCTTAAAAGTTTGTGAACGGCCATCTAAGATACATCAATTGGTTCCCTCCCACTTGGAGCAAAGGAGAATGAAGAAAATCAAATACACAAGGAAAATATTAGCCCAAAGGTATAGAGGACAACATGAACCAGAGACTCCACCAGCCTGAGACCAGAAGAACTAGACAGTGCCCAAAACCAAACCAAACCCACCACTGTCGAGTCAATTCCGACGAATAGCAACCCTATAGGACTGAGTAGAACTTTCCCATAGAGTTTCCAAGGAGTGCCCAGTGGATCTGAACTCCTGGTCTCTTGGTTAGCAGCCATAGCACTTAACCACTATGCCACCAGGGTTTCCACCAATGATTGTCCTGACAGGGAACACAACAGAAAGTCCAGGGCAGAGTGGGAGAAAGATGTAGAACAGAACTCAAAATCATGTAAAAAGATCAGACTTAATGACCTGAAAGAAACTGGAGGAACACTGGAAACTATGGCCTCCAGACGCACTATGAACCCAGAACTGAAACCATTCCGAAGCCCACTCTTCAGACAAAAGTTAGGACTATAAAACAAAAAATACACACAAGGAATGTGCTTCTTAGTTCAATCAAATACATGAGACCAAATGGGCAGCCTCTGTCCAAAAGTAGGATGAGAAGGCAAGAAGGGACAGAAACTGGTCGAATGGACACAGGGAACCCAGGGTGAAAAGGGGCGTGTGCTGTTTACATTGTGGGAATTGCAATTAATGTCACAAAACAATATGTGTATAAATTTTTTGTATGAGGAATTAACTTGAGCTGTAAACTTTCACCTAAAGCACAATAAAAATAGACAAATTAATAAATAAATAAGGAAAAAGCAAAGAATAAATAAACTTGGAAATTCTGAGAAACTGTTACCATTGTAATATAGTATCCTGGATGGCATTCTGAAGTAGAAAAAAAGTCACTAGAACTCAAAAGTGCGATCTAGTCTCAATTGTGATATAAAATTCATTGGGAAAATGGAAAAATACAAAGAACTTTGTTGGTGTATTTGTTTAGGAGTGGTGGTACAAATGAACTATATCCACATCTTCCATGTTGTAAAATCAATAAACAAAACCAACCTCTAATGTTGAGTTGATTTTAACTCGTATCAACCCTATCGGACAGAGTAGAACCGCTCCATAGGGTTTCCAAGGAGCTGCTGTGGGATTCAAACTGCCAGTTTTTGGTCAGCAGCTGTATAACTTAACCATAGAGCCAGCAGATCTCCAGAAGGTCAATACTATCTAAAACTGGAAAAAAAAAATCAAGTTATAATTATAAACATGGTATTTAGAAAATTGGAGGCACATACCCAAGGAAAGAGCAAGACAGTTGGGAAATTTTTTCTGATGAATAGTGAAACTCAAAATGGGAGGACTGGGGCAAGGGCTTGCATTTAGGACTTCCAGCCTGTACAGAGCTGTTTAACTATCTGCATCAGGAACATCTGAAATTTGCATCAGGCAACCTAATTGAGTTGAATATGTTTGGGTTCAATAACCTAGGGCTGTGTCAATCTTTAGAGAACAGCTTCAAATTAGAAAGGAGGATTTTAAGGGAATTCAGAAATTAATTTCTTACATCTATCAGCAAGCAAGATATACAGAAAATGAAATTAATGATATATATCCATCATTTAATATCATTAAAAATAAATAAAGGGAGGAATTTCTTTATTGGGTAGCCAGTAGACCCTTAATGCATGAGAACATTGTTCAGCATCAGCTCTTGATGAAAGGGTTGTGAGAAAAACTCCCATAATATGGGAGGGGTTATAGATTATCAGAATTGCAACATATGATTCTAAACTGTAATAGAAAAGAGGTTTTCTTTTTGTAAAATTGAGGGTGTAGAGATGTGCAACTAAAATGACAGCTGAAGCTGTTTTTCTTTAAATTGCTTTCATTACTCAATTGAAGAAGTAATGCCCCTGGGTAAAGGAAACAAAAGTTCTGACCTCAAATTATAGCAAAATCACATTTAAGAATTTTCTTTTGTCTCCTAAAACCTCATACAGCAATTCCAACCTACTTCCATTTCAATTATCCTCCAACTCAGGCTATAACAACCAGAATAAGTGCTATTTCAGACAATTATATTTGAAAGGAAAGGAGGAGGTAGAAGTAATTAATCATACCTTTGAGGAACCATGAAGATATATAAGCAGGCAAAGTACCCAAAGAAAAGTGATGTTTAACTTTTAAGATATAGCCTATACATATATACACAATCATTATTTGTAAAATTACATATATAGCCTCCAGCTACTTTGGGACTCATAAAACTCCTTTTTTGGAAGAAATATCCACAAATACTGTACTATGAAACTTGACATACTGCCTCTTTTGGAAACAATTGAAAATCATAAAGTGTATGAAACAATTTCTTGATTTTATGATATGAAATGATTTTTTTTCCAAAAAATATCCAAGATCCAAATTTTGTTTTGGAAAATATCACCAACCATGTGCAATTTTATTATACACTGTCATACTGGAGTAGTTATACTGTTTTGAAATTTCTGGCACAATTATGGTCCAGATGTCTTCCATAATCGTATTTGAACTGTCACAAATAATCACTTTACTAAAATTCTATCCTTCTTACATCTACATTACATACTTTAGGTATAAATGGAAATGAAGATTTAGATTGTAATACGTCATCTTTTCATGGCTAGGTTTCTAGTCTTATTTATAGATACCCACAGAGACAGAGAGGGAGACAGGGAGGGAATCAAAAGTCTAAAGCAGCTACTATTAGAATGAGTCAGAAGGCTACCACATTCTTTAAGACAAATGTATGTGATTATGTTGCTCTCTTTACCTGGAATATCCTTTCCTGTTATTGACCATTTGATAACTTTTTATAAGACCCGTTCTCCTGAGACCCTCCCCTGCCTTTTCTCAGTGGCAGTATCTTTGTAATCTAAGTTGTCCGTTTACACTTCTGCCTCTCACAAAATGACTAGGAGTTCCTCAAAAATACGAAACACATCATAGTCAGCTCCATACCTACAGGTCCTACCAATCTTTGCTATTCAATTAAATATCTGTCAATAGAGTGAAAAATTAAGTTTGAAATGGTAAACGTTACAAGTGCCTATTCATGTCATTTTCTCAATTTATCTTCTGGGTTATTTGTGTTGTTTTTTGCATGAGCTCATTCTAGAGTGTGCTATTTTTAGAGGAAGGATTCGTTATGAAATTTTAATGTGTACTTATGTCTTATAAGACTTTCATTTTAAACACTAAAATGAATAGGTATTTGTTTCTTTGGCCATGGGTGCTACAGACTAGTACCTGAATGATGTTATCTGGCAAGTTAACTCTCCTCACTGTATTTTTTTTCTCTGTGATCTTCATAGTATTTTTTCAGTATTTTTTTCCTGCTTTTTTATTCTTTCTTCTCTGCCTTGCGTCAGTGACAACTATGGCCACTGCTTAGTTTCATTGCTGGTAGTAGTCATTAACACCACTGTATACATCTAAAAGGCAGCACTATTAAACTTCATGAACTTCATAGATGTTAGTGTGTCTTGTAGGAAGATACAATGAGCTATAGGAAGAACGTAGTGCATAGTTCTAGGAATTTAATGATAAACCTAATCTTGATGCATTTAATTATATACAAAGTTCAAGGTTCTTCTGAATGAACTACATAGTCTTCTTATATTCATATTTGAGCACTTTGACTGTCCTGTATTTATTGTGTAGAATTTCTATGCCATGCAAACCTAATGATAAAA